>NW_026972513.1:0-198985 GCF_036711695.1 Zophobas morio | reverse complement strand
AACGTCTCCTTTTCCTATTCTGAGTCGATTCTGCATGCTTTAAGTGTGTTTGGTGGCTCAGAACCATCAAAAAACGTTGAAATATAGTTCAAATTCAATAAAAATCGACAAAAATACAGTTTCTAGCTAAAATTTGATGGTTTCGTTGCACTTTCCGAGCCCGTAGGGTATCTGAGTGGCTTAAAAGTACAAGAAAACACTTCAAAAGTGACGTTTCTGAAGAATTTTAACAGTTTTCTTGTATCTACGAACTCCAGAATGCATAAAATTGACCTAAACGTCTCCTTTTCCTATTCTGAGTCGATTCTGCATGCTTTAAGTGTGTTTGGTGGCTCAGAACCATCAAAAAACGTTGAAATATAGTTCAAATTCAATAAAAATCGACAAAAATACAGTTTCTAGCTAAAATTTGATGGTTTCGTTGCACTTTCCGAGCCCGTAGGGTATCTGAGTGGCTTAAAAGTACAAGAAAACACTTCAAAAGTGACGTTTCTGAAGAATTTTAACAGTTTTCTTGTATCTACGAACGCCAGAATGCATAAAATTGACCTAAACATCTCCTTTTCCTATTCTGAGTCGATTCTGCATGCTTTAAGTGTGTTTGGTGGCTCAGAACCATCAAAAAACGTTGAAATATAGTTCAAATTCAATAAAAATCGACAAAAACACAGTTTCTAGCTAAAATTTGATGGTTTCGTTGCACTTTCCGAGCCCGTAGGATATCTGAGTGGCTTAAAAGTACAAGAAAACACTTCAAAAGTGACGTTTCTGAAGAATTTTAACAGTTTTCTTGTATCTACGAACGCCAGAATGCATAAAATTGACCTAAACGTCTCCTTTTCCTATTCTGAGTCGATTCTGCATGCTTTCAGTGTGTTTGGTGGCTCAGAACCATCAAAAAACGTTGAAATATAGTTCAAATTCAATAAATATCGACAAAAATACAGTTTCTAGCTAAAATTTGATGGTTTCGTTGCACTTTCCGAGCCCGTAGGGTATCTGAGTGGCTTAAAAGTACAAGAAAACACTTCAAAAGTGACGTTTGTGAAGAATTTTAACAGTTTTCTTGTATCTACGAACGCCAGAATGCATAAAATTGACCTAAACGTCTCCTTTTCCTATTCTGAGTCGATTCTGCATGCTTTAAGTGTGTTTGGTGGCTCAGAACCATCAAAAAACGTTGAAATATAGCTCAAATTCAATAAAAATCGACAAAAATACAGTTTCTAGCTAAAATTTGATGGTTTCGTTGCACTTTCCGAGCCCGTAGGGTATCTGAGTGGCTTAAAAGTACAAGAAAACACTTCAAAAGTGACGTTTCTGAAGAATTTTAACAGTTTTCTTGTATCTAGGAACGCCAGAATGCATAAAATTGACCTAAACGTCTCCTTTTCCTATTCTGAGTCGATTCTGCATGCTTTAAGTGTGTTTGGTGGCTCAGAACCATCAAAAAACGTTGAAATATAGTTCAAATTCAATAAAAATCGACAAAAATACAGTTTCTAGCTAAAATTTGATGGTTTCGTTGCACTTTCCGAGCCCGTAGGGTATCTGAGTGGCTTAAAAGTACAAGAAAACACTTCAAAAGTGACGTTTCTGAAGAATTTTAACAGTTTTCTTGTATCTACGAACGCCAGAATGCATAAAATTGACCTAAACGTCTCCTTTTCCTATTCTGAGTCGATTCTGCATGCTTTAAGTGTGTTTGGTGGCTCAGAACCATCAAAAAACGTTGAAATATAGTTCAAATTCAATAAAAATCGACAAAAATACAGTTTCTAGCTAAAATTTGATGGTTTCGTTGCACTTTCCGAGCCCGTAGGGTATCTGAGTGGCTTAAAAGTACAAGAAAACACTTCAAAAGTGACGTTTCTGAAGAATTTTAACAGTTTTCTTGTATCTACGAACGCCAGAATGCATAAAATTGACCTAAACATCTCCTTCTCCTATTCTGAGTCGATTCTGCATGCTTTAAGTGTGTTTGGTGGCTCAGAACCATCAAAAAACGTTGAAATATAATTCAAATTCAATAAAAATCGACAAAAATACAGTTTCTAGCTAAAATTTGATGGTTTCGTTGCACTTTCCGAGCCCGTAGGGTATCTGAGTGGCTTAAAAGTACAAGAAAACACTTCAAAAGTGACGTTTCTGAAGAATTGTTACAGTTTTCTTGTATCTACGAACGCCAGAATGCATAAATTTGACCTAAACGTCTCCTTTTCCTATTCTGAGTCGATTCTGCATGCTTTAAGTGTGTTTGGTGGCTCAGAACCATCAAAAAACGTTGAAATATAGTTCAAATTCAATAAAAATCGACAAAAATACAGTTTCTAGCTAAAATTTGATGGTTTCGTTGCACTTTCCGAGCCCGTAGGGTATCTGAGTGGCTTAAAAGTACAAGAAAACACTTCAAAAGTGACGTTTCTGAAGAATTTTAACAGTTTTCTTGTATCTACGAACTCCAGAATGCATAAAATTGACCTAAACGTCTCCTTTTCCTATTCTGAGTCGATTCTGCATGCTTTAAGTGTGTTTGGTGGCTCAGAACCATCAAAAAACGTTGAAATATAGTTCAAATTCAATAAAAATCGACAAAAATACAGTTTCTAGCTAAAATTTGATGGTTTCGTTGCACTTTCCGAGCCCGTAGGGTATCTGAGTGGCTTAAAAGTACAAGAAAACACTTCAAAAGTGACGTTTCTGAAGAATTTTAACAGTTTTCTTGTATCTACGAACGCCAGAATGCATAAAATTGACCTAAACGTCTCCTTTTCCTATTCTGAGTCGATTCTGCATGCTATAAGTGTGTTTAGTGGCTCAGAACCATCAAAAAACGTTGAAATATAGTTCAAATTCAATAAAAATCGACAAAAATACAGTTTCTAGCTAAAATTTGATGGTTTCGTTGCACTTTCCGAGCCCGTAGGGTATCTGAGTGGCTTAAAAGTACAAGAAAACACTTCAAAAGTGACGTTTCTGAAGAATTTTAACAGTTTTCTTGTATCTACGAACGCCAGAATGCATAAAATTGACCTAAACGTCTGCTTTTCCTATTCTGAGTCGATTCTGCATGCTTTAAGTGTGTTTGGTGGCTCAGAACCATCAAAAAACGTTGAAATATAGTTCAAATTCAATAAAAATCGACAAAAATACAGTTTCTAGCTAAAATTTGATGGTTTCGTTGCACTTTCCGAGCCCATTGGGTATCTGAGTGGCTTAAAAGTACAAGAAAACACTTCAAAAGTGACGTTTCTGAAGAATTTTAACAGTTTTCTTGTATCTACGAACGCCAGAATGCATAAAATTGACCTAAACGTCTCCTTTTCCTATTCTGAGTCGATTCTGCATGCTTTAAGTGTGTTTGGTGGCTCAGAACCATCAAAAAACGTTGAAATATAGTTCAAATTCAATAAAAATCGACAAAAATACAGTTTCTAGCTAAAATTTGATGGTTTCGTTGCACTTTCCGAGCCCGTAGGGTATCTGAGTGGCTTAAAAGTACAAGAAAACACTTCAAAAATGACGTTTCTGAAGAATTTTAACAGTTTTCTTGTATCTACGAACGCCAGAATGCATAAAATTGACCTAAACGTCTCCTTTTCCTATTCTGAGTCGATTCTGCATGCTTTAAGTGTGTTTGGTGGCTCAGAACCATCAAAAAACGTTGAAATATAGTTCAAATTCAATAAAAATCGACAAAAATACAGTTTCTAGCTAAAATTTGATGGTTTCGTTGCACTTTCCGAGCCCGTAGGGTATCTGAGTGGCTTAAAAGTACAAGAAAACACTTCAAAAGTGACGTTTCTGAAGAATTTTAACAGTTTTCTTGTATCTACGAGCACCAGAATGCATAAAATTGACCTAAACGTCTCCTTTTCCTATTCTGAGTCGATTCTGCATGCTTTAAGTGTGTTTGGTGGCTCAGAACCATCAAAAAACGTTGAAATATAGTTCAAATTCAATAAAAATCGACAAAAATACAGTTTCTAGCTAAAATTTGATGGTTTCGTTGCACTTTCCGAGCCCGTAGGGTATCTGAGTGGCTTAAAAGTACAAGAAAACACTTCAAAAGTGACGTTTCTGAAGAATTTTAACAGTTTTCTTGTATCTACGAACGCCAGAATGCATAAAATTGACCTAAACGTCTCCTTTTCCTATTCTGAGTCGATTCTGCATGCTTTAAGTGTGTTTGGTGGCTCAGAACCATCAAAAAACGTTGAAATATAGTTCAAATTCAATAAAAATCGACAAAAATACAGTTTCTAGCTAAAATTTGATGGTTTCGTTGCACTTTCCGAGCCCGTAGGGTATCTGAGTGGCTTAAAAGTACAAGAAAACACTTCAAAAGTGACGTTTCTGAAGAATTTTAACAGTTTTCTTGTATCTACGAACGCCAGAATGCATAAAATTGACCTAAACGTCTGCTTTTCCTATTCTGAGTCGATTCTGCATGCTTTAAGTGTGTTTGGTGGCTCAGAACCATCAAAAAACGTTGAAATATAGTTCAAATTCAATAAAAATCGACAAAAATACAGTTTCTAGCTAAAATTTGATGGTTTCGTTGCACTTTCCGAGCCCATAGGGTATCTGAGTGGCTTAAAAGTACAAGAAAACACTTCAAAAGTGACGTTTCTGAAGAATTTTAACAGTTTTCTTGTATCTACGAACGCCAGAATGCATAAAATTGACCTAAACGTCTCCTTTTCCTATTCTGAGTCGATTCTGCATGCTTTAAGTGTGTTTGGTGGCTCAGAACCATCAAAAAACGTTGAAATATAGTTCAAATTCAATAAAAATCGACAAAAATACAGTTTCTAGCTAAAATTTGATGGTTTCGTTGCACTTTCCGAGCCCGTAGGGTATCTGAGTGGCTTAAAAGTACAAGAAAACACTTCAAAAATGACGTTTCTGAAGAATTTTATCAGTTTTCTTGTATCTACGAACGCCAGAATGCATAAAATTGACCTAAACGTCTCCTTTTCCTATTCTGAGTCGATTCTGCATACTTTAAGTGTGTTTGGTGGCTCAGAACCATCAAAAAACGTTGAAATATAGTTCAAATTCAATAAAAATCGACAAAAATACAGTTTCTAGCTAAAATTTGATGGTTTCGTTGCACTTTCCGAGCCCGTAGGGTATCTGAGTGGCTTAAAAGTACAAGAAAACACTTCAAAAGTGACGTTTCTGAAGAATTTTAACAGTTTTCTTGTATCTACGAACGCCAGAATGCATAAAATTGACCTAAACGTCTCCTTTTCCTATTCTGAGTCGATTCTGCATGCTTTAAGTGTGTTTGGTGGCTCAGAACCATCAAAAAACGTTGAAATATAGTTCAAATTCAATAAAAATCGACAAAAATACAGTTTCTAGCTAAAATTTGATGGTTTCGTTGCACTTTCCGAGCCCGTAGGGTATCTGAGTGGCTTAAAAGTACAAGAAAACACTTCAAAAGTGACGTTTCTGAAGAATTTTAACAGTTTTCTTGTATCTACGAACGCCAGAATGCATAAAATTGACCTAAACGTCTCCTTTTTCTATTCTGAGTCGATTCTGCATGCTTTAAGTGTGTTTGGTGGCTCAGAACCATCAAAAAAACGTTGAAATATAGTTCAAATTCAATAAAAATCGACAAAAATACAGTTTCTAGCTAAAATTTGATGGTTTCGTTGCACTTTCCGAGCCCGTAGGGTATCTGAGTGGCTTAAAAGTACAAGAAAACACTTCAAAAGTGACGTTTCTGAAGAATTTTAACAGTTTTCTGGTATCTACGAACGCCAGAATGCATAAATTTGACCTAAACGTCTCCTTTTCCTATTCTGAGTCGATTCTGCATGCTTTAAGTGTGTTTGGTGGCTCAGAACCATCAAAAAACGTTGAAATATAGTTCAAATTCAATAAAAATCGACAAAAATACAGTTTCTAGCTAAAATTTGATGGTTTCGTTGCACTTTCCGAGCCCGTAGGGTATCTGAGTGGCTTAAAAGTACAAGAAAACACTTCAAAAGTGACGTTTCTGAAGAATTTTAACAGTTTTCTAGTATCTACGAACGCCAGAATGCATAAAATTGACCTAAACGTCTCCTTTTCCTATTCTGAGTCGATTCTGCATGCTTTAAGTGTGTTTGGTGGCTCAGAACCATCAAAAAACGTTGAAATATAGTTCAAATTCAATAAAAATCGACAAAAATACAGTTTCTAGCTAAAATTTGATGGTTTCGTTGCACTTTCCGAGCCCGTAGGGTATCTGAGTGGCTTAAAAGTACAAGAAAACACTTCAAAAGTGACGTTTCTGAAGAATTTTAACAGTTTTCTTGTATCTACGAACGCCAGAATGCATAAATTTGACCTAAACGTCTCCTTTTCCTATTCTGAGTCGATTCTGCATGCTTTAAGTGTGTTTGGTGGCTCAGAACCATCAAAAAACGTTGAAATATAGTTCAAATTCAATAAAAATCGACAAAAATACAGTTTCTAGCTAAAATTTGATGGTTTCGTTGCACTTTCCGAGCCCGTAGGGTATCTGAGTGGCTTAAAAGTACAAGAAAACACTTCAAAAGTGACGTTTCTGAAGAATTTTAACAGTTTTCTTGTATCTACGAACGCCAGAATGCATAAAATTGACCTAAACGTCTCCTTTTCCTATTCTGAGTCGATTCTGCATGCTTTAAGTGTGTTTGGTGGCTCAGAACCATCAAAAAACGTTGAAATATAGTTCAAATTCAATAAAAATCGACAAAAATACAGTTTCTAGCTAAAATTTGATGGTTTCGTTGCACTTTCCGAGCCCGTAGGGTATCTGAGTGGCTTAAAAGTACAAGAAAACACTTCAAAAGTGACGTTTCTGAAGAATTTTAACAGTTTTCTTGTATCTACGAACGCCAGAATGCATAAAATTGACCTAAACGTCTCCTTTTCCTATTCTGAGTCGATTCTGCATGCTTTAAGTGTGTTTGGTGGCTCAGAACCATCAAAAAACGTTGAAATATAGTTCAAATTCAATAAAAATCGACAAAAATACAGTTTCTAGCTAAAATTTGATGGTTTCGTTGCACTTTCCGAGCCCGTAGGGTATCTGAGTGGCTTAAAAGTACAAGAAAACACTTCAAAAGTGACGTTTCTGAAGAATTTTAACAGTTTTCTTGTATCTACGAACGCCAGAATGCATAAAATTGACCTAAACGTCTCCTTTTCCTATTCTGAGTCGATTCTGCATGCTTTAAGTGTGTTTGGTGGCTCAGAACCATCAAAAAACGTTGAAATATAGTTCAAATTCAATAAAAATCGACAAAAATACTGTTTCTAGCTAAAATTTGATGGTTTCGTTGCACTTTCCGAGCCCGTAGGGTATCTGAGTGGCTTAAAAGTACAAGAAAACACTTCAAAAGTGACGTTTCTGAAGAATTTTAACAGTTTTCTTGTATCTACGAACGCCAGAATGCATAAAATTGACCTAAACGTCTCCTTTTCCTATTCTGAGTCGATTCTGCATGCTTTAAGTGTGTTTGGTGGATCAGAACCATCAAAAAACGTTGAAATATAGTTCAAATTCAATAAAAATCGACAAAAATACAGTTTCTAGCTAAAATTTGATGGTTTCGTTGCACTTTCCGAGCCCGTAGGGTATCTGAGAACCATCAAAAAACGTTGAAATATAGTTCAAATTCAATAAAAATCGACAAAAATACAGTTTCTAGCTAAAATTTGATGGTTTCGTTGCACTTTCCGAGCCCGTAGGGTATCTGAGTGGCTTAAAAGTACAAGAAAACACTTCAAAAGTGACGTTTCTGAAGAATTTTAACAGTTTTCTTGTATCTACGAACGCCAGAATGCATAAAATTGACCTAAACGTCTCCTTTTCCTATTCTGAGTCGATTCTGCATGCTTTAAGTGTGTTTGGTGGCTCAGAACCATCAGAAAACGTTGAAATATAGTTCAAATTCAATAAAAATCGACAAAAATACAGTTTCTAGCTAAAATTTGATGGTTTCGTTGCACTTTCCGAGCCCGTAGGGTATCTGAGTGGCTTAAAAGTACAAGAAAACACTTCAAAAGTGACGTTTCTGAAGAATTTTAACAGTTTTCTTGTATCTACGAACGCCAGAATGCATAAAATTGACCTAAACATCTCCTTTTCCTATTCTGAGTCGATTCTGCATGCTTTAAGTGTGTTTGGTGGCTCAGAACCCTCAAAAAACGTTGAAATATAGTTCAAATTCAATAAAAATCGACAAAAATACAGTTTCTAGCTAAAATTTGATGGTTTCGTTGCACTTTCCGAGCCCGTAGGGTATCTGAGTGGCTTAAAAGTACAAGAAAACACTTCAAAAGTGACGTTTCTGAAGAATTTTAACAGTTTTCTTGTATCTACGAACGCCAGAATGCATAAAATTGACCTAAACGTCTCCTTTTCCTATTCTGAGTCGATTCTGCATGCTTTAAGTGTGTTTGGTGGCTCAGAACCATCAAAAAACGTTGAAATATAGTTCAAATTCAATAAAAATCGACAAAAATACAGTTTCTAGCTAAAATTTGATGGTTTCGTTGCACTTTCCGAGCCCGTAGGGTATCTGAGTGGCTTAAAAGTACAAGAAAACACTTCAAAAGTGACGTTTCTGAAGAATTTTAACAGTTTTCTTGTATCTACGATCGCCAGAATGCATAAAATTGACCTAAACGTCTCCTTTTCCTGTTCTGAGTCGATTCTGCATGCTTTAAGTGTGTTTGGTGGCTCAGAACCATCAAAAAACGTTGAAATATAGTTCAAATTCAATAAAAATCGACAAAAATACAGTTTCTAGCTAAAATTTGATGGTTTCGTTGCACTTTCCGAGCCCGTAGGGTATCTGAGTGGCTTAAAAGTACAAGAAAACACTTCAAAAGTGACGTTTCTGAAGAATTTTAACAGTTTTCTTGTATCTACGAACGCCAGAATGCATAAAATTGACCTAAACGTCTCCTTTTCCTATTCTGAGTCGATTCTGCATGCTTTAAGTGTGTTTGGTGGCTCAGAACCATCAAAAAACGTTGAAATTTAGTTCAAATTCAATAAAAATCGACAAAAATACAGTTTCTAGCTAAAATTTGATGGTTTCGTTGCACTTTCCGGGCCCGTAGGGTATCTGAGTGGCTTAAAAGTACAAGAAAACACTTCAAAAGTGACGTTTCTGAAGAATTTTAACAGTTTTCTTGTATCTACGAACGCCAGAATGCATAAAATTGACCTAAACGTCTCCTTTTCCTATTCTGAGTCGATTCTGCATGCTTTAAGTGTGTTTGGTGGCTCAGAACCATCAAAAAACGTTGAAATATAGTTCAAATTCTATAAAAATCGACAAAAATACAGTTTCTAGCTAAAATTTGATGGTTTCGTTGCACTTTCCGAGCCCGTTGGGTATCTGAGTGGCTTAAAAGTACAAGAAAACACTTCAAAAGTGACGTTTCTGAAGAATTTTAACAGTTTTCTTGTATCTACGAACGCCAGAATGCATAAAATTGACCTAAACGTCTCCTTTTCCTATTCTGAGTCGATTCTGCATGCTTTAAGTGTGTTTGGTGGCTCAGAACCATCAAAAAACGTTGAAATATAGTTCAAATTCAATAAAAATCGACAAAAATACAGTTTCTAGCTAAAATTTGATGGTTTCGTTGCACTTTCCGAGCCCGTTGGGTATCTGAGTGGCTTAAAAGTACAAGAAAACACTTCAAAAGTGACGTTTCTGAAGAATTTTAACAGTTTTCTTGTATCTACGAACGCCAGAATGCATAAAATTGACCTAAACGTCTCCTTTTCCTATTCTGAGTCGATTCTGCATGCTTTAAGTGTGTTTGGTGGCTCAGAACCATCAAAAAACGTTGAAATATAGTTCAAATTCAATAAAAATCGACAAAAATACAGTTTCTAGCTAAAATTTGATGGTTTCGTTGCACTTTCCGAGCCCGTAGGGTATCTGAGTGGCTTAAAAGTACAAGAAAACACTTCAAAAGTGACGTTTCTGAAGAATTTTAACAGTTTTCTTGTATCTACGAACGCCAGAATGCATAAAATTGACCTAAACGTCTCCTTTTCCTATTCTGAGTCGATTCTGCATGCTTTAAGTGTGTTTGGTGGCTCAGAACCATCAAAAAACGTTGAAATATAGTTCAAATTCAATAAAAATCGACAAAAATACAGTTTCTAGCTAAAATTTGATGGTTTCGTTGCACTTTCCGAGCCCGTTGGGTATCTGAGTGGCTTAAAAGTACAAGAAAACACTTCAAAAGTGACGTTTCTGAAGAATTTTAACAGTTTTCTTGTATCTACGAACGCCAGAATGCATAAAATTGACCTAAACGTCTCCTTTTCCTATTCTGAGTCGATTCTGCATTCTTTAAGTGTGTTTGGTGGCTCAGAACCATCAAAAAACGTTGAAATATAGTTCAAGTTCAATAAAAATCGACAAAAATACAGTTTCTAGCTAAAATTTGATGGTTTCGTTGCACTTTCCGAGCCCGTAGGGTATCTGAGTGGCTTAAAAGTACAAGAAAACACTTCAAAAGTGACGTTTCTGAAGAATTTTAACAGTTTTCTTGTATCTACGAACGCCAGAATACATAAAATTGACCTAAACGTCTCCTTTTCCTATTCTGAGTCGATTCTGCATGCTTTAAGTGTGTTTGGTGGCTCAGAACCATCAAAAAACGTTGAAATATAGTTCAAATTCAATAAAAATCGACAAAAATACAGTTTCTAGCTAAAATTTGATGGTTTCGTTGCACTTTCCGAGCCCGTAGGGTATCTGAGTGGCTTAAAAGTACAAGAAAACACTTCAAAAGTGACGTTTCTGAAGAATTTTAACAGTTTTCTTGTATCTACGAACGCCAGAATGCAAAAAATTGACCTAAACGTCTCCTTTTCCTATTCTGAGTCGATTCTGCATGCTTTAAGTGTGTTTGGTGGCTCAGAACCATCAAAAAACGTTGAAATATAGTTCAAATTCAATAAAAATCGACAAAAATACAGTTTCTAGTTAAAATTTGATGGTTTCGTTGCACTTTCCGAGCCCGTAGGGTATCTGAGTGGCTTAAAAGTACAAGAAAACACTTCAAAAGTGACGTTTCTGAAGAATTTTAACAGTTTTCTTGTATCTACGAACGCCAGAATGCATAAAATTGACCTAAACGTCTCCTTTTCCTATTCTGAGTCGATTCTGCATGCTTTAAGTGTGTTTGGTGGCTCAGAACCATCAAAAAACGTTGAAATATAGTTCAAATTCAATAAAAATCGACAAAAATACAGTTTCTAGTTAAAATTTGATGGTTTCGTTGCACTTTCCGAGCCCGTAGGGTATCTGAGTGGCTTAAAAGTACAAGAAAACACTTCAAAAGTGACGTTTCTGAAGAATTTTAACAGTTTTCTTGTATCTACGAACGCCAGAATGCATAAAATTGACCTAAACGTCTCCTTTTCCTATTCTGAGTCGATTCTGCATGCTTTAAGTGTGTTTGGTGGCTCAGAACCATCAAAAAACGTTGAAATATAGTTCAAATTCAATAAAAATCGACAAAAATACAGTTTCTAGCTAAAATTTGATGGTTTCGTTGCACTTTCCGAGCCCGTAGGGTATCTGAGTGGCTTAAAAGTACAAGAAAACACTTCAAAAGTGACGTTTCTGAAGAATTTTAACAGTTTTCTTGTATCTACGAACGCCAGAATGCATAAAATTGACCTAAACGTCTCCTTTTCCTATTCTGAGTCGATTCTGCATGCTTTAAGTGTGTTTGGTGGCTCAGAACCATCAAAAAACGTTGAAATATAGTTCAAATTCAATAAAAATCGACAAAAATACAGTTTCTAGCTAAAATTTGATGGTTTCGTTGCACTTTCCGAGCCCGTAGGGTATCTGAGTGGCTTAAAAGTACAAGAAAACACTTCAAAAGTGACGTTTCTGAAGAATTTTAATAGTTTTCTTGTATCTACGAACGCCAGAATGCATAAAATTGACCTAAATGTCTCCTTTTCCTATTCTGAGTCGATTCTGCATGCTTTAAGTGTGTTTGGTGGCTCAGAACCATCAAAAAACGTTGAAATATAGTTCAAATTCAATAAAAATCGACAAAAATACAGTTTCTAGCTATAATTTGATGGTTTCGTTGCACTTTCCGAGCCCGTAGGGTATCTGAGTGGCTTAAAAGTACAAGAAAACACTTCAAAAGTGACGTTTCTGAAGAATTTTAACAGTTTTCTTGTATCTACGAACGCCAGAATGCATAAAATTGACCTAAACGTCTCCTTTTTCTATTCTGAGTCGATTCTGCATGCTTTAAGTGTGTTTGGTGGCTCAGAACCATCAAAAAACGTTGAAATATAGTTCAAATTCAATTAAAATCGACAAAAATACAGTTTCTAGCTAAAATTTGATGGTTTCGTTGCACTTTCCGAGCCCGTAGGGTATCTGAGTGGCTTAAAAGTACAAGAAAACACTTCAAAAGTGACGTTTCTGAAGAATTTTAACAGTTTTCTTGTATCTACGAACGCCAGAATGCATAAAATTGACCTAAACGTCTCCTTTTCCTATTCTGAGTCGATTCTGCATGCTTTAAGTGTGTTTGGTGGCTCAGAACCATCAAAAAACGTTGAAATATAGTTCAAATTCAATAAAAATCGACAAAAATACAGTTTCTAGCTAAAATTTGATGGTTTCGTTGCACTTTCCGAGCCCGTAGGGTATCTGAGTGGCTTAAAAGTACAAGAAAACACTTCAAAAGTGACGTTTCTGAAGAATTTTAATAGTTTTCTTGTATCTACGAACGCCAGAATGCATAAAATTGACCTAAATGTCTCCTTTTCCTATTCTGAGTCGATTCTGCATGCTTTAAGTGTGTTTGGTGGCTCAGAACCATCAAAAAACGTTGAAATATAGTTCAAATTCAATAAAAATCGACAAAAATACAGTTTCTAGCTATAATTTGATGGTTTCGTTGCACTTTCCGAGCCCGTAGGGTATCTGAGTGGCTTAAAAGTACAAGAAAACACTTCAAAAGTGACGTTTCTGAAGAATTTTAACAGTTTTCTTGTATCTACGAACGCCAGAATGCATAAAATTGACCTAAATGTCTCCTTTTCCTATTCTGAGTCGATTCTGCATGCTTTAAGTGTGTTTGGTGGCTCAGAACCATCAAAAAACGTTGAAAAATAGTTCAAATTCAATAAAAATCGACAAAAATACAGTTTCTAGCTAAAATTTGATGGTTTCGTTGCACTTTCCGAGCCCGTAGGGTATCTGAGTGGCTTAAAAGTACAAGAAAACACTTCAAAAGTGACGTTTCTGAAGAATTTTAACAGTTTTCTTGTATCTACGAACGCCAGAATGCATAAAATTGACCTAAACGTCTCCTTTTCCTATTCTGAGTCGATTCTGCATGCTTTAAGTGTGTTTGGTGGCTCAGAACCATCAAAAAACGTTGAAGTATAGTTCAAATTCAATAAAAATCGACAAAAATACAGTTTCTAGCTAAAATTTGATGGTTTCGTTGCACTTTCCGAGCCCGTAGGTTATCTGAGTGGCTTAAAAGTACAAGAAAACACTTCAAAAGTGACGTTTCTGAAGAATTTTAACAGTTTTCTTGTATCTACGAACGCCAGAATGCATAAAATTGACCTAAACGTCTCCTTTTCCTATTCTGAGTCGATTCTGCATGCTTTAAGTGTGTTTGGTGGCTCAGAACCATCAAAAAACGTTGAAATATAGTTCAAATTCAATAAAAATCGACAAAAATACAGTTTCTAGCTAAAATTTGATGGTTTCGTTGCACTTTCCGAGCCCGTAGGGTATCTGAGTGGCTTAAAAGTACAAGAAAACACTTCAAAAGTGACGTTTCTGAAGAATTTTAACAGTTTTCTTGTATCTACGAACGCCAGAATGCATAAAATTGACCTAAACGTCTCCTTTTCCTATTCTGAGTCGATTCTGCATGCTTTAAGTGTGTTTGGTGGCTCAGAACCATCAAAAAACGTTGAAATATAGTTCAAATTCAATAAAAATCGACAAAAATACAGTTTCTAGCTAAAATTTGATGGTTTCGTTGCACTTTCCGAGCCCGTAGGGTATCTGAGTGGCTTAAAAGTACAAGAAAACACTTCAAAAGTGACGTTTCTGAAGAATTTTAACAGTTTTCTTGTATCTACGAACGCCAGAATGCATAAAATTGACCTAAACGTCTCCTTTTCCTATTCTGAGTCGATTCTGCATGCTTTAAGTGTGTTTGGTGGCTCAGAACCATCAAAAAACGTTGAAATATAGTTCAAATTCAATAAAAATCGACAAAAATACAGTTTCTAGCTAAAATTTGATGGTTTCGTTGCACTTTCCGAGCCCGTAGAGTATCTGAGTGGCTTAAAAGTACAAGAAAACACTTCAAAAGTGACGTTTCTGAAGAATTTTAACAGTTTTCTTGTATCTACGAACGCCAGAATGCATAAAATTGACCTAAACGTCTCCTTTTCCTATTCTGAGTCGATTCTGCATGCTTTAAGTGTGTTTGGTGGCTCAGAACCATCAAAAAACGTTGAAATATAGTTCAAATTCAATAAAAATCGACAAAAATACAGTTTCTAGCTAAAATTTGATGGTTTCGTTGCACTTTCCGAGCCCGTAAGGTATCTGAGTGGCTTAAAAGTACAAGAAAACATTTCAAAAGTGACGTTTCTGAAGAATTTTAACAGTTTTCTTGTATCTACGAACGCCAGAATGCATAAAATTGACCTAAACGTCTCCTTTTCCTATTCTGAGTCGATTCTGCATGCTTTAAGTGTGTTTGGTGGCTCAGAACCATCAAAAAACGTTGAAATATAGTTCAAATTCAATAAAAATCGACAAAAATACAGTTTCTAGCTAAAATTTGATGGTTTCGTTGCACTTTCCGAGCCCGTAGGGTATCTGAGTGGCTTAAAAGTACAAGAAAACACTTCAAAAGTGACGTTTCTGAAGAATTTTAACAGTTTTCTTGTATCTACGAACGCCAGAATGCATAAAATTGACCTAAACGTCTCCTTTTCCTATTCTGAGTCGATTCTGCATGCTTTAAGTGTGTTTGGTGGCTCAGAACCATCAAAAAACGTTGAAATATAGTTCAAATTCAATAAAAATCGACAAAAATACAGTTTCTAGCTAAAATTTGATGGTTTCGTTGCACTTTCCGAGCCCGTAGGGTATCTGAGTGGCTTAAAAGTACAAGAAAACACTTCAAAAGTGACGTTTCTGAAGAATTTTAACAGTTTTCTTGTATCTACGAACGCCAGAATGCATAAAATTGACCTAAACGTCTCCTTTTCCTATTCTGAGTCGATTCTGCATGCTTTAAGTGTGTTTGGTGGCTCAGAACCATCAAAAAACGTTGAAATATAGTTCAAATTCAATAAAAATCGACAAAAATACAGTTTCTAGCTAAAATTTGATGGTTTCGTTGCACTTTCCGAGCCCGTTGGGTATCTGAGTGGCTTAAAAGTACAAGAAAACACTTCAAAAGTGACGTTTCTGAAGAATTTTAACAGTTTTCTTGTATCTACGAACGCCAGAGTGCATAAAATTGACCTAAACGTCTCCTTTTCCTATTCTGAGTCGATTCTGCATGCTTTAAGTGTGTTTGGTGGCTCAGAACCATCAAAAAACATTGAAATATAGTTCAAATTCAATAAAAATCGACAAAAATACAGTTTCTAGCTAAAATTTGATGGTTTCGTTGCACTTTCCGAGCCCGTAGGGTATCTGAGTGGCTTAAAAGTACAAGAAAACACTTCAAAAGTGACGTTTCTGAAGAATTTTAACAGTTTTCTTGTATCTACGAACGCCAGAATGCATAAAATTGACCTAAACGTCTCCTTTTCCTATTCTGAGTCGATTCTGCATGCTTTAAGTGTGTTTGGTGGCTCAGAACCATCAAAAAACGTTGAAATATAGTTCAAATTCAATAAAAATCGACAAAAATACAGTTTCTAGCTAAAATTTGATGGTTTCGTTGCACTTTCCGAGCCCGTAGGGTATCTGAGTGGCTTAAAAGTACAAGAAAACACTTCAAAAGTGACGTTTCTGAAGAATTTTAACAGTTTTCTTGTATCTACGAACGCCAGAATGCATAAAATTGACCTAAACGTCTCCTTTTCCTATTCTGAGTCGATTCTGCATGCTTTAAGTGTGTTTGGTGGCTCAGAACCATCAAAAAACGTTGAAATATAGTTCAAATTCAATAAAAATCGACAAAAATACAGTTTCTAGCCAAAATTTTATGGTTTCGTTGCACTTTCCGAGCCCGTAAGGTATCTGAATGGCTTAAAAGTACAAGAAAACACTTCAAAAGTGACGTTTCTGAAGAATTTTAACAGTTTTCTTGTATCTACGAACGCCAGAATGCATAAAATTGACCTAAACGTCTCCTTTTCCTATTCTGAGTCGATTCTGCATGCTTTAAGTGTGTTTGGTGGCTCAGAACCATCAAAAAACGTTGAAATATAGTTCAAATTCAATAAAAATCGACAAAAATACAGTTTCTAGCTAAAATTTGATGGTTTCATTGCACTTTCCGAGCCCGTAGGGTATCTGAGTGGCTTAAAAGTACAAGAAAACACTTCAAAAGTGACGTTTCTGAAGAATTTTAACAGTTTTCTTGTATCTACGAACGCCAGAATGCATAAAATTGACCTAAACGTCTCCTTTTCCTATTCTGAGTCGATTCTGCATGCTTTAAGTGTGTTTGGTGGCTCAGAACCATCAAAAAACGTTGAAATATAGTTCAAATTCAATAAAAATCGACAAAAATACAGTTTCTAGCTAAAATTTGATGGTTTCGTTGCACTTTCCGAGCCGTAGGGTATCTGAGTGGCTTAAAAGTACAAGAAAACACTTCAAAAGTGACGTTTCTGAAGAATTTTAACAGTTTTCTTGTATCTACGAACGACAGAATGCATAAAATTGACCTAAACGTCTCCTTTTCCTATTCTGAGTCGATTCTGCATGCTTTAAGTGTGTTTGGTGGCTCAGAACCATCAAAAAACGTTGAAATATAGTTCAAATTCAATAAAAATCGACAAAAATTCAGTTTCTAGCTAAAATTTGATGGTTTCGTTGCACTTTCCGAGCCCGTAGGGTATCTGAGTGGCTTAAAAGTACAAGAAAACACTTCAAAAGTGACGTTTCTGAAGAATTTTAACAGTTTTCTTGTATCTACGAACGCCAGAATGCATAAAATTGACCTAAACGTCTCCTTTTCCTATTCTGAGTCGATTCTGCATGCTTTAAGTGTGTTTGGTGGCTCAGAACCATCAAAAAACGTTGAAATATAGTTCAAATTCAATAAAAATCGACAAAAATACAGTTTCTAGCTAAAATTTGATGGTTTCGTTGCACTTTCCGAGCCCGTAGGGTATCTGAGTGGCTTAAAAGTACAAGAAAACACTTCAAAAGTGACGTTTCTGAAGAATTTTAACAGTTTTCTTGTATCTACGAACGCCAGAATGCATAAAATTGACCTAAACGTCTCCTTTTCCTATTCTGAGTCGATTCTGCATGCTTTAAGTGTGTTTGGTGGCTCACAACCATCAAAAAACGTTGAAATATAGTTCAAATTCAATAAAAATCGACAAAAATACAGTTTCTAGCTAAAATTTGATGGTTTCGTTGCACTTTCCGAGCCCGTAGGGTATCTGAGTGGCTTAAAAGTACAAGAAAACACTTCAAAAGTGACGTTTCTGAAGAATTTTAACAGTTTTCTTGTATCTACGAACGCCAGAATGCATAAAATTGACCTAAACGTCTCCTTTTCCTATTCTGAGTCGATTCTGCATGCTTTAAGTGTGTTTGGTGGCTCAGAACCATCAAAAAACGTTGAAATATAGTTCAAATTCAATAAAAATCGACAAAAATACAGTTTCTAGCTAAAATTTGATGGTTTCGTTGCACTTTCCGAGCCCGTAGGGTATCTGAGTGGCTTAAAAGTACAAGAAAACACTTCAAAAGTGACGTTTCTGAAGAATTTTAACAGTTTTCTTGTATCTACGAACGCCAGAATGCATAAAATTGACCTAAACGTCTCCTTTTCCTATTCTGAGTCGATTCTGCATGCTTTAAGTGTGTTTGGTGGCTCAGAACCATCAAAAAACGTTGAAATATAGTTCAAATTCAATAAAAATCGACAAAAATTCAGTTTCTAGCTAAAATTTGATGGTTTCGTTGCACTTTCCGAGCCCGTAGGGTATCTGAGTGGCTTAAAAGTACAAGAAAACACTTCAAAAGTGACGTTTCTGAAGAATTTTAACAGTTTTCTTGTATCTACGAACGCCAGAATGCATAAAATTGACCTAAACGTCTCCTTTTCCTATTCTGAGTCGATTCTGCATGCTTTAAGTGTGTTTGGTGGCTCAGAACCATCAAAAAACGTTGAAATATAGTTCAAATTCAATAAAAATCGACAAAAATACAGTTTCTAGCTAAAATTTGATGGTTTCGTTGCACTTTCCGAGCCCGTAGGGTATCTGAGTGGCTTAAAAGTACAACAAAACACTTCAAAAGTGACGTTTCTGAAGAATTTTAACAGTTTTCTTGTATCTACGAACGCCAGAATGCATAAAATTGACCTAAACGTCTCCTTTTCCTATTCTGAGTCGATTCTGCATGCTTTAAGTGTGTTTGGTGGCTCACAACCATCAAAAAACGTTGAAATATAGTTCAAATTCAATAAAAATCGACAAAAATACAGTTTCTAGCTAAAATTTGATGGTTTCGTTGCACTTTCCGAGCCCGTAGGGTATCTGAGTGGCTTAAAAGTACAAGAAAACACTTCAAAAGTGACGTTTCTGAAGAATTTTAACAGTTTTCTTGTATCTACGAACGCCAGAATGCATAAAATTGACCTAAACGTCTCCTTTTCCTATTCTGAGTCGATTCTGCATGCTTTAAGTGTGTTTGGTGGCTCAGAACCATCAAAAAACGTTGAAATATAGTTCAAATTCAATAAAAATCGACAAAAATACAGTTTCTAGCTAAAATTTGATGGTTTCGTTGCACTTTCCGAGCCCGTAGGGTATCTGAGTGGCTTAAAAGTACAAGAAAACACTTCAAAAGTGACGTTTCTGAAGAATTTTAACAGTTTTCTTGTATCTACGAACGCCAGAATGCATAAAATTGACCTAAACGTCTCCTTTTCCTATTCTGAGTCGATTCTGCATGCTTTAAGTGTGTTTGGTGGCTCAGAACCATCAAAAAACGTTGAAATATAGTTCAAATTCAATAAAAATCGACAAAAATACAGTTTCTAGCTAAAATTTGATGGTTTCGTTGCACTTTCCGAGCCCGTAGGGTATCTGAGTGGCTTAAAAGTACAAGAAAACACTTCAAAAGTGACGTTTCTGAAGAATTTTAACAGTTTTCTTGTATCTACGAACGCCAGAATGCATAAAATTGACCTAAACGTCTCCTTTTCCTATTCTGAGTCGATTCTGCATGCTTTAAGTGTGTTTGGTGGCTCAGAACCATCAAAAAACGTTGAAATATAGTTCAAATTCAATAAAAATCGACAAAAATACAGTTTCTAGCTAAAATTTGATGGTTTCGTTGCACTTTCCGAGCCCGTTGGGTATCTGAGTGGCTTAAAAGTACAAGAAAACACTTCAAAAGTGACGTTTCTGAAGAATTTTAACAGTTTTCTTGTATCTACGAACGCCAGAGTGCATAAAATTGACCTAAACGTCTCCTTTTCCTATTCTGAGTCGATTCTGCATGCTTTAAGTGTGTTTGGTGGCTCAGAACCATCAAAAAACATTGAAATATAGTTCAAATTCAATAAAAATCGACAAAAATACAGTTTCTAGCTAAAATTTGATGGTTTCGTTGCACTTTCCGAGCCCGTAGGGTATCTGAGTGGCTTAAAAGTACAAGAAAACACTTCAAAAGTGACGTTTCTGAAGAATTTTAACAGTTTTCTTGTATCTACGAACGCCAGAATGCATAAAATTGACCTAAACGTCTCCTTTTCCTATTCTGAGTCGATTCTGCATGCTTTAAGTGTGTTTGGTGGCTCAGAACCATCAAAAAACGTTGAAATATAGTTCAAATTCAATAAAAATCGACAAAAATACAGTTTCTAGCTAAAATTTGATGGTTTCGTTGCACTTTCCGAGCCCGTAGGGTATCTGAGTGGCTTAAAAGTACAAGAAAACACTTCAAAAGTGACGTTTCTGAAGAATTTTAACAGTTTTCTTGTATCTACGAACGCCAGAATGCATAAAATTGACCTAAACGTCTCCTTTTCCTATTCTGAGTCGATTCTGCATGCTTTAAGTGTGTTTGGTGGCTCAGAACCATCAAAAAACGTTGAAATATAGTTCAAATTCAATAAAAATCGACAAAAATACAGTTTCTAGCTAAAATTTGATGGTTTCGTAGCACTTTCCGAGCCCGTTGGGTATCTGAGTGGCTTAAAAGTACAAGAAAACACTTCAAAAGTGACGTTTCTGAAGAATTTTAACAGTTTTCTTGTATCTACGAACGCCAGAATGCATAAAATTGACCTAAACGTCTCCTTTTCCTATTCTGAGTCGATTCTGCATGCTTTAAGTGTGTTTGGTGGCTCAGAACCATCAAAAAACGTTGAAATATAGTTCAAATTCAATAAAAATCGATAAAAATACAGTTTCTAGCTAAAATTTGAAGGTTTCGTTGCACTTTCCGAGCCCGTAGGGTATCTGAGTGGGTTAAAAGTACAAGAAAACACTTCAAAAGTGACGTTTCTGAAGAATTTTAACAGTTTTCTTGTATCTACGAACGCCAGAATGCATAAAATTGACCTAAACGTCTCCTTTTCCTATTCTGAGTCGATTCTGCATGCTTTAAGTGTGTTTGGTGGCTCAGAACCATCAAAAAACGTTGAAATATAGTTCAAATTCAATAAAAATCGACAAAAATACAGTTTCTAGCTAAAATTTGATGGTTTCGTTGCACTTTCCGAGCCCGTAGGGTATCTGAGTGGCTTAAAAGTACAAGAAAACACTTCAAAAGTGACGTTTCTGAAGAATTTTAACAGTTTTCTTGTATCTACGAACGCCAGAATGCATAAAATTGACCTAAACGTCTCCTTTTCCTATTCTGAGTCGATTCTGCATGCTTTAAGTGTGTTTGGTGGCTCAGAACCATCAAAAAACGTTGAAATATAGTTCAAATTCAATAAAAATCGACAAAAATACAGTTTCTAGCTAAAATTTGATGGTTTCGTTGCACTTTCCGAGCCCGTAGGGTATCTGAGTGGCTTAAAAGTACAAGAAAACACTTCAAAAGTGACGTTTCTGAAGAATTTTAACAGTTTTCTTGTATCTACGAACGCCAGAATGCATAAAATTGACCTAAACGTCTCCTTTTCCTATTCTTAGTCGATTCTGCATGCTTTAAGTGTGTTTGGTGGCTCAGAACCATCAAAAAACGTTGAAATATAGTTCAAATTCAATAAAAATCGACAAAAATACAGTTTCTAGCTAAAATTTTATGGTTTCGTTGCACTTTCCGAGCCCGTAGGGTATCTGAGTGGCTTAAAAGTACAAGAAAACACTTCAAAAGTGACGTTTCTGAAGAATTTTAACAGTTTTCTTGTATCTACGAACGCCAGAATGCATAAAATTGACCTAAACGTCTCCTTTTCCTATTCTGAGTCGATTCTGCATGCTTTAAGTGTGTTTGGTGGCTCAGAACCATCAAAAAACGTTGAAATATAGTTCAAATTCAATATAAATCGACAAAAATACAGTTTCTAGCTAAAATTTGATGGTTTCGTTGCACTTTCCGAGCCCGTAGGGTATCTGAGTGGCTTAAAAGTACAAGAAAACACTTCAAAAGTGACGTTTCTGAAGAATTTTAACAGTTTTCTTGTATCTACGAACGCCAGAATGCATAAAATTGACCTAAACGTCTCCTTTTCCTATTCTGAGTCGATTCTGCATGCTTTAAGTGTGTTTGGTGGCTCAGAACCATCAAAAAACGTTGAAATATAGTTCAAATTCAATAAAAATCGACAAAAATACAGTTTCTAGCTAAAATTTGATGGTTTCGTTGCACTTTCCGAGCCCGTAGGGTATCTGAGTGGCTTAAAAGTACAAGAAAACACTTCAAAAGTGACGTTTCTGAAGAATTTTAACAGTTTTCTTGTATCTACGAACGCCAGAATGCATAAAATTGACCTAAACGTCTCCTTTTCCTATTCTGAGTCGATTCTGCATGCTTTAAGTGTGTTTGGTGGCTCAGAACCATCAAAAAACGTTGAAATATAGTTCAAATTCAATAAAAATCGACAAAAATACAGTTTCTAGCTAAAATTTGATGGTTTCGTTGCACTTTCCGAGCCCGTAGGGTATCTGAGTGGCTTAAAAGTACAAGAAAACACTTCAAAAGTGACGTTTCTGAAGAATTTTAACAGTTTTCTTGTATCTACGAACGCCAGAATGCATAAAATTGACCTAAACGTCTCCTTTTCCTATTCTGAGTCGATTCTGCATGCTTTAAGTGTGTTTGGTGGCTCAGAACCATCAAAAAACGTTGAAATATAGTTCAAATTCAATAAAAATCGACAAAAATACAGTTTCTAGCCAAAATTTTATGGTTTCGTTGCACTTTCCGAGCCCGTAAGGTATCTGAGTGGCTTAAAAGTACAAGAAAACACTTCAAAAGTGACGTTTCTGAAGAATTTTAACAGTTTTCTTGTATCTACGAACGCCAGAATGCATAAAATTGACCTAAACGTCTCCTTTTCCTATTCTGAGTCGATTCTGCATGCTTTAAGTGTGTTTGGTGGCTCAGAACCATCAAAAAACGTTGAAATGTAGTTCAAATTCAATAAAAATCGACAAAAATACAGTTTCTAGCTAAAATTTGATGGTTTCGTTGCACTTTCCGAGCCCGTAGGGTATCTGAGTGGCTTAAAAGTACAAGAAAACACTTCAAAAGTGACGTTTCTGAAGAATTTTAACAGTTTTCTTGTATCTACGAACGCCATAATGCATAAAATTGACCTAAACGTCTCCTTTTCCTATTCTGAGTCGATTCTGCATGCTTCAAGTGTGTTTGGTGGCTCAGAACCATCAAAAAACGTTGAAATATAGTTCAAATTCAATAAAAATCGACAAAAATACAGTTTCTAGCTAAAATTTGATGGTTTCATTGCACTTTCCGAGCCCGTAGGGTATCTGAGTGGCTTAAAAGTACAAGAAAACACTTCAAAAGTGACGTTTCTGAAGAATTTTAACAGTTTTCTTGTATCTACGAACGCCAGAATGCATAAAATTGACCTAAACGTCTCCTTTTCCTATTCTGAGTCGATTCTGCATGCTTTAAGTGTGTTTGGTGGCTCAGAACCATCAAAAAACGTTGAAATATAGTTCAAATTCAATAAAAATCGACAAAAATACAGTTTCTAGCTAAAATTTGATGGTTTCGTTGCACTTTCCGAGCCGTAGGGTATCTGAGTGGCTTAAAAGTACAAGAAAACACTTCAAAAGTGACGTTTCTGAAGAATTTTAACAGTTTTCTTGTATCTACGAACGACAGAATGCATAAAATTGACCTAAACGTCTCCTTTTCCTATTCTGAGTCGATTCTGCATGCTTTAAGTGTGTTTGGTGGCTCAGAACCATCAAAAAACGTTGAAATATAGTTCAAATTCAATAAAAATCGACAAAAATTCAGTTTCTAGCTAAAATTTGATGGTTTCGTTGCACTTTCCGAGCCCGTAGGGTATCTGAGTGGCTTAAAAGTACAAGAAAACACTTCAAAAGTGACGTTTCTGAAGAATTTTAACAGTTTTCTTGTATCTACGAACGCCAGAATGCATAAAATTGACCTAAACGTCTCCTTTTCCTATTCTGAGTCGATTCTGCATGCTTTAAGTGTGTTTGGTGGCTCAGAACCATCAAAAAACGTTGAAATATAGTTCAAATTCAATAAAAATCGACAAAAATACAGTTTCTAGCTAAAATTTGATGGTTTCGTTGCACTTTCCGAGCCCGTAGGGTATCTGAGTGGCTTAAAAGTACAAGAAAACACTTCAAAAGTGACGTTTCTGAAGAATTTTAACAGTTTTCTTGTATCTACGAACGCCAGAATGCATAAAATTGACCTAAACGTCTCCTTTTCCTATTCTGAGTCGATTCTGCATGCTTTAAGTGTGTTTGGTGGCTCAGAACCATCAAAAAACGTTGAAATATAGTTCAAATTCAATAAAAATCGACAAAAATACAGTTTCTAGCTAAAATTTGATGGTTTCGTTGCACTTTCCGAGCCCGTAGGGTATCTGAGTGGCTTAAAAGTACAAGAAAACACTTCAAAAGTGACGTTTCTGAAGAATTTTAACAGTTTTCTTGTATCTACGAACGCCAGAATGCATAAAATTGACCTAAACGTCTCCTTTTCCTATTCTGAGTCGATTCTGCATGCTTTAAGTGTGTTTGGTGGCTCAGAACCATCAAAAAACGTTGAAATATAGTTCAAATTCAATAAAAATCGACAAAAATACAGTTTCTAGCTAAAATTTGATGGTTTCGTTGCACTTTCCGAGCCCATAGGGTACCTGAGTGGCTTAAAAGTACAACAAAACACTTCAAAAGTGACGTTTCTGAAGAATTTTAACAGTTTTCTTGTATCTACGAACGCCAGAATGCATAAAATTGACCTAAACGTCTCCTTTTCCTATTCTGAGTCGATTCTGCATGCTTTAAGTGTGTTTGGTGGCTCAGAACCATCAAAAAACGTTGAAATATAGTTCAAATTCAATAAAAATCGACAAAAATACAGTTTCTAGCTAAAATTTGATGGTTTCGTTGCACTTTCCGAGCCCGTAGGGTATCTGAGTGGCTTAAAAGTACAAGAAAACACTTCAAAAGTGACGTTTCTGAAGAATTTTAACAGTTTTCTTGTATCTACGAACGCCAGAATGCATAAAATTGACCTAAACGTCTCCTTTTCCTATTCTGAGTCGATTCTGCATGCTTTAAGTGTGTTTGGTGGCTCAGAACCATCAAAAAACGTTGAAATATAGTTCACATTCAATAGAAATCGACAAAAATACAGTTTCTAGTTAAAATTTGATGGTTTCGTTGCACTTTCCGAGCCCGTAGGGTATCTGAATGGCTTAAAAGTACAAGAAAACACTTCAAAAGTGACGTTTCTGAAGAATTTTAACAGTTTTCTTGTATCTACGAACGCCAGAATGCATAAAATTGACCTAAACGTCTCCTTTTCCTATTCTGAGTCGATTCTGCATGCTTTAAGTGTGTTTGGTGGCTCAGAACCATCAAAAAACGTTGAAATATAGTTCAAATTCAATAAAAATCGACAAAAATACAGTTTCTAGTTAAAATTTGATGGTTTCGTTGCACTTTCCGAGCCCGTAGGGTATCTGAGTGGCTTAAAAGTACAAGAAAACACTTCAAAAGTGACGTTTCTGAAGAATTTTAACAGTTTTCTTGTATCTACGAACGCCAGAATGCATAAAATTGACCTAAACGTCTCCTTTTCCTATTCTGAGTCGATTCTGCATGCTTTAAGTGTGTTTGGTGGCTCAGAACCATCAAAAAACGTTGAAATATAGTTCAAATTCAATAAAAATCGACAAAAATACAGTTTCTAGCTAAAATTTGATGGTTTCGTTGCACTTTCCGAGCCCGTCGGGTATCTGAGTGGCTTAAAAGTACAAGAAAACACTTCAAAAGTGACGTTTCTGAAGAATTTTAACAGTTTTCTTGTATCTTCGAATGCCAGAATGCATAAAATTGACCTAAACGTCTCCTTTTCCTATTCTGAGTCGATTCTGCATGCTTTAAGTGTGTTTGGTGGCTCAGAACCATCAAAAAACGTTGAAATATAGTTCAAATTCAATAAAAATCGACAAAAATACAGTTTCTAGCTAAAATTTGATGGTTTCGTTGCACTTTCCGAGCCCGTAGGGTATCTGAGCGGCTTAAAAGTACAAGAAAACACTTCAAAAGTGACGTTTCTGAAGAATTTACAGTTTTCTTGTATCTACGAACGCCAGAATGCATAAAATTGACCTAAACGTCTCCTTTTCCTATTCTGAGTCGATTCTGCATGCTTTAAGTGTGTTTGGTGGCTCAGAACCATCAAAAAACGTTGAAATATAGTTCAAATTTAATAAAAATCGACAAAAATACAGTTTCTAGCTAAAATTTGATGGTTTCGTTGCACTTTCCGAGCCCGTAGGGTATCTGAGTGGCTTAAAAGTACAAGAAAACACTTCAAAAGTGACGTTTCTGAAGAATTTTAACAGTTTTCTTGTATCTACGAACGCCAGAATGCATAAAATTGACCTAAACGTCTCCTTTTCCTATTCTGAGTCGATTCTGCATGCTTTAAGTGTGTTTGGTGGCTCAGAACCATCAAAAAACGTTGAAATATAGTTCAAATTCAATAAAAATCGACAAAAATACAGTTTCTAGTTAAAATTTGATGGTTTCGTTGCACTTTCCGAGCCCGTAGGGTATCTGAGTGGCTTAAAAGTACAAGAAAACACTTCAAAAGTGACGTTTTTGAAGAATTTTAACAGTTTTCTTGTATCTACGAACGCCAGAATGCAAAAAATTGACCTAAACGTCTCCTTTTCCTATTCTGAGTCGATTCTGCATGCTTTAAGTGTGTTTGGTGGCTCAGAACCATCAAAAAACGTTGAAATATAGTTCAAATTCAATAAAAATCGACAAAAATACAGTTTCCAGCTAAAATTTGATGGTTTCGTTGCACTTTCCGAGCCCGTAGTGTATCTGAGTGGCTTAAAAGTACAAGAAAACACTTCAAAAGTGACGTTTCTGAAGAATTTTAACAGTTTTCTTGTATCTACGAACGCCAGAATGCATAAAATTGACCTAAACGTCTCCTTTTCCTATTCTGAGTCGATTCTGCATGCTTTAAGTGTGTTTGGTGGCTCAGAACCATCAAAAAACGTTGAAATATAGTTCAAATTCAATAAAAATCGACAAAAATACAGTTTCTAGTTAAAATTTGATGGTTTCGTTGCACTTTCCGAGCCCGTAGGGTATCTGAGTGGCTTAAAAGTACAAGAAAACACTTCAAAAGTGACGTTTCTGAAGAATTTTAACAGTTTTCTTGTATCTACGAACGCCAGAATGCATAAAATGGACCTAAACGTCTCCTTTTCCTATTCTGAGTCGATTCTGCATGCTTTAAGTGTGTTTGGTGGCTCAGAACCATCAAAAAACGTTGAAATATAGTTCAAATTCAATAAAAATCGATCAAAAATACAGTTTCTAGCTAAAATTTGATGGTTTCGTTGCACTTTCCGAGCCCGTAGGGTATCTGAGTGGCTTAAAAGTACAAGAAAACACTTCAAAAGTGACGTTTCTGAAGAATTTTAACAGTTTTCTTGTATCTACGAACGCCAGAATGCATAAAATTGACCTAAACGTCTCCTTTTCCTATTCTGAGTCGATTCTGCATGCTTTAAGTGTGTTTGGTGGCTCAGAACCATCAAAAAACGTTGAAATATAGTTCAAATTCAATAAAAATCGACAAAAATACAGTTTCTAGTTAAAATTTGATGGTTTCGTTGCACTTTCCGAGCCCGTAGGGTATCTGAGTGGCTTAAAAGTACAAGAAAACACTTCAAAAGTGACGTTTCTGAAGAATTTTAACAGTTTGCTTGTATCTACGAACGCCAGAATGCATAAAATTGACCTAAACGTCTCCTTTTCCTATTCTGAGTCAATTCTGCATGCTTTAAGTGTGTTTGGTGGCTCAGAACCATCAAAAAACGTTGAAATATAGTTCAAATTCAATAAAAATCGACAAAAATACAGTTTCTAGCTAAAATTTGATGGTTTCGTTGCACTTTCCGAGCCCGTAGGGTATCTGAGTGGCTTAAAAGAACAAGAAAACACTTCAAAAGTGACGTTTCTGAAGAATTTTAACAGTTTTCTTGTATCTACGAACGCCAGAATGCATAAAATTGACCTAAACGTCTCCTTTTCCTATTCTGAGTCGATTCTGCATGCTTTAAGTGTGTTTGGTGGCTCAGAACCATCAAAAAACGTTGAAATATAGTTCAAATTCAATAAAAATCGACAAAAATACAGTTTCTAGCTAAAATTTGATGGTTTCGTTGCACTTTCCGAGCCCGTAGGGTATCTGAGTGGCTTAAAAGTACAAGAAAACACTTCAAAAGTGACGTTTCTGAAGAATTTTAACAGTTTTCTTGTATCTACGAACGCCAGAATGCATAAAATTGACCTAAACGTCTCCTTTTCCTATTCTGAGTCGATTCTGCATGCTTTAAGTGTGTTTGGTGGCTCAGAACCATCAAAAAACGTTGAAATATAGTTCAAATTGAATAAAAATCGACAAAAATACAGTTTCTAGCTAAAATTTGATGGTTTCGTTGCACTTTCCGAGCCCGTAGGGTATCTGAGTGGCTTAAAAGTACAAGAAAACACTTCAAAAGTGACGTTTCTGAAGAATTTTAACAGTTTTCTTGTATCTACGAACGCCAGAATGCATAAAATTGACCTAAACGTCTCCTTTTCTTATTCTGAGTCGATTCTGCATGCTTTAAGTGTGTTTGGTGGCTCAGAACCATCAAAAAACGTTGAAATATAGTTCAAATTCAATAAAAATCGACAAAAATACAGTTTCTAGCTAAAATTTGATGGTTTCGTTGCACTTTCCGAGCCCGAAGGGTATCTGAGTGGCTTAAAAGTACAAGAAAACACTTCAAAAGTGACGTTTCTGAAGAATTTTAACAGTTTTCTTGTATCTACGAACGCCAGAATGCATAAAATTGACCTAAACGTCTCCTTTTCCTATTCTGAGTCGATTCTGCATGCTTTAAGTGTGTTTGGTGGCTCAGAACCATCAAAAAACGTTGAAATATAGTTCAAATTCAATAAAAATCGACAAAAATACAGTTTCTAGCTAAAATTTGATGGTTTCGTTGCACTTTCCGAGCCCGTTGGGTATCTGAGTGGCTTAAAATTACAAGAAAACACTTCAAAAGTGACGTTTCTGAAGAATTTTAACAGTTTTCTTGTATCTACGAACGCCAGAATGCATAAAATTGACCTAAACGTCTCCTTTTCCTATTCTGAGTCGATTCTGCATGCTTTAAGTGTGTTTGGTGGCTCAGAACCATCAAAAAACGTTGAAATATAGTTCAAATTCAATAAAAATCGACAAAAATACAGTTTCTAGCTAAAATTTGATGGTTTCGTTGCACTTTCCGAGCCCGTAGGGTATCTGAGTGGCTTAAAAGTACAAGAAAACACTTCAAAAGTGACGTTTCTGAAGAATTTTAACAGTTTTCTTGTATCTACGAACGCCAGAATGCATAAAATTGACCTAAATGTCTCCTTTTCCTATTCTGAGTCGATTCTGCATGCTTTGAGTGTGTTTGGTGGCTCAGAACCATCAAAAAACGTTGAAATATAGTTCAAATTCAATAAAAATCGACAAAAATACAGTTTCTAGCTAAAATTTGATGGTTTCGTTGCACTTTCCGAGCCCGTAGGGTATCTGAGTGGCTTAAAAGTACAAGAAAACACTTCAAAAGTGACGTTTCTGAAGAATTTTAACAGTTTTCTTGTATCTACGAACGCCAGAATGCATAAAATTGACCTAAACGTCTCCTTTTCCTCTTCTGAGTCGATTCTGCATGCTTTAAGTGTGTTTGGTGGCTCAGAACCATCAAAAAACGTTGAAATATAGTTCAAATTCAATAAAAATCGACAAAAATACAGTTTCTAGCTAAAATTTGATGGTTTCGTTGCACTTTCCGAGCCCGTAGGGTATCTGAGTGGCTTAAAAGTACAAGAAAACACTTCAAAAGTGACGTTTCTGAAGAATTTTAACAGTTTTCTTGTATCTACGAACGCCAGAATGCATAAAATTGACCTAAACGTCTCCTTTTCCTATTCTGAGTCGATTCTGCATGCTTTAAGTGTGTTTGGTGGCTCAGAACCATCAAAAAACGTTGAAATATAGTTCAAATTCAATAAAAATCGACAAAAATACAGTTTCTAGCTAAAATTTGATGGTTTCGTTGCACTTTCCGAGCCCGTAGGGTATCTGAGTGGCTTAAAAGTACAAGAAAACACTTCAAAAGTGACGTTTCTGAAGAATTTTAACAGTTTTCTTGTATCTACGAACGCCAGAATGCATAAAATTGACCTAAACGTCTCCTTTTCCTATTCTGAGTCGATTCTGCATGCTTTAAGTGTGTTTGGTGGCTCAGAACCATCAAAAAACGTTGAAATATAGTTCAAATTCAATAGAAATCGACAAAAATACAGTTTCTAGTTAAAATTTGATGGTTTCGTTGCACTTTCCGAGCCCGTAGGGTATCTGAGTGGCTTAAAAGTACAAGAAAACACTTCAAAAGTGACGTTTCTGAAGAATTTTAACAGTTTTCTTGTATCTACGAACGCCAGAATGCATAAAATTGACCTAAACGTCTCCTTTTCCTATTCTGAGTCGATTCTGCATGCTTTAAGTGTGTTTGGTGGCTCAGAACCATCAAAAAACGTTGAAATATAGTTCAAATTCAATAAAAATCGACAAAAATACAGTTTCTAGTTAAAATTTGATGGTTTCGTTGCACTTTCCGAGCCCGTAGGGTATCTGAGTGGCTTAAAAGTACAAGAAAACACTTCAAAAGTGACGTTTCTGAAGAATTTTAACAGTTTTCTTGTATCTACGAACGCCAGAATGCATAAAATTGACCTAAACGTCTCCTTTTCCTATTCTGAGTCGATTCTGCATGCTTTAAGTGTGTTTGGTGGCTCAGAACCATCAAAAAACGTTGAAATATAGTTCAAATTCAATAAAAATCGACAAAAATACAGTTTCTAGCTAAAATTTGATGGTTTCGTTGCACTTTCCGAGCCCGTAAGGTATCTGAGTGGCTTAAAAGTACAAGAAAACACTTCAAAAGTGACGTTTCTGAAGAATTTTAACAGTTTTCTTGTATCTACGAACGCCAGAATGCATAAAATTGACCTAAACGTCTCCTTTTCCTATTCTGAGTCGATTCTGCATGCTTTAAGTGTGTTTGGTGGCTCAGAACCATCAAAAAACGTTGAAATATAGTTCAAATTCAATAAAAATCGACAAAAATACAGTTTCTAGCTAAAATTTGATGGTTTCGTTGCACTTTCCGAGCCCGTAGGGTATCTGAGTGGCTTAAAAGTACAAGAAAACACTTCAAAAGTGACGTTTCTGAAGAATTTTAACAGTTTTCTTGTATCTACGAACGCCAGAATGCATAAAATTGACCTAAATGTCTCCTTTTCCTATTCTGAGTCGATTCTGCATGCTTTAAGTGTGTTTGGTGGCTCAGAACCATCAAAAAACGTTGAAATATAGTTCAAATTCAATAAAAATCGACAAAAATACAGTTTCTAGCTATAATTTGATGGTTTCGTTGCACTTTCCGAGCCCGTAGGGTATCTGAGTGGCTTAAAAGTACAAGAAAACACTTCAAAAGTGACGTTTCTGAAGAATTTTAACAGTTTTCTTGTATCTACGAACGCCAGAATGCATAAAATTGACCTAAACGTCTCCTTTTCCCATTCTGAGTCGATTCTGCATGCTTTAAGTGTGTTTGGTGGCTCAGAACCATCAAAAAACGTTGAAATATAGTTCAAATTCAATAAAAATCGACAAAAATACAGTTTCTAGCTAAAATTTGATGGTTTCGTTGCACTTTCCGAGCCCGTAGGGTATCTGAGTGGCTTAAAAGTACAAGAAAACACTTCAAAAGTGACGTTTCTGAAGAATTTTAACAGTTTTCTTGTATCTACGAACGCCAGAATGCATAAAATTGACCTAAACGTCTCCTTTTCCTATTCTGAGTCGATTCTGCATGCTTTAAGTGTGTTTGGTGGCTCAGAACCATCAAAAAACGTTGAAATATAGTTCAAATTCAATAAAAATCGACAAAAATACAGTTTCTAGCTAAAATTTGATGGTTTCGTTGCACTTTCCGAGCCCGTAGGGTATCTGAGTGGCTTAAAAGTACAAGAAAACACTTCAAAAGTGACGTTTCTGAAGAATTTTAACAGTTTTCTTGTATCTACGAACGCCAGAATGCATAAAATTGACCTAAACGTCTCCTTTTCCTATTCTGAGTCGATTCTGCATGCTTTAAGTGTGTTTGGTGGCTCAGAACCATCAAAAAACGTTGAAATATAGTTCAAATTCAATAAAAATCGACAAAAATACAGTTTCTAGCTAAAATTTGATGGTTTCGTTGCACTTTCCGAGCCCGTTGGGTATCTGAGTGGCTTAAAAGTACAAGAAAACACTTCAAAAGTGACGTTTCTGAAGAATTTTAACAGTTTTCTTGTATCTACGAACGCCAGAATGCATAAAATTGACCTAAACGTCTCCTTTTCCTATTCTGAGTCGATTCTGCATGCTTTAAGTGTGTTTGGTGGCTCAGAACCATCAAAAAACGTTGAAATATAGTTCAAATTCAATAAAAATCGACAAAAATACAGTTTCTAGCTAAAATTTGATGGTTTCGTTGCACTTTCCGAGCCCGTAGGGTATCTGAGTGGCTTAAAAGTACAAGAAAACACTTCAAAAGTGACGTTTCTGAAGAATTTTAACAGTTTTCTTGTATCTACGAACGCCAGAATGCATAAAATTGACCTAAACGTCTCCTTTTCCTATTCTGAGTCGATTCTGCATGCTTTAAGTGTGTTTTGTGGCTCAGAACCATCAAAAAACGTTGAAATATAGTTCAAATTCAATAAAAATCGACAAAAATACAGTTTCTAGCTAAAATTTGATGGTTTCGTTGCACTTTCCGAGCCCGTAGGGTATCTGAGTGGCTTAAAAGTACAAGAAAACACTTCCAAAGTGACGTTTCTGAAGAATTTTAACAGTTTTCTTGTATCTACGAAAGCCAGAATGCATAAAATTGACCTAAACGTCTCCTTTTCCTATTCTGAGTCGATTCTGCATGCTTTAAGTGTGTTTGGTGGCTCAGAACCATCAAAAAACGTTGAAATATAGTTCAAATTCAATAAAAATCGACAAAAATACAGTTTCTAGCTAAAATTTGATGGTTTCGTTGCACTTTCCGAGCCTGTAGGGTATCTGAGTGGCTTAAAAGTACAAGAAAACACTTCAAAAGTGACGTTTCTGAAGAATTTTAACAGTTTTCTTGTATCTACGAACGCCAGAATACATAAAATTGACCTAAACGTCTCCTTTTCCTATTCTGAGTCGATTCTGCATGCTTTAAGTGTGTTTGGTGGCTCAGAACCATCAAAAAACGTTGAAATATAGTTCAAATTCAATAAAAATCGACAAAAATACAGTTTCTAACTAAAATTTGATGGTTTCGTTGCACTTTCCGAGCCCGTAGGGTATCTGAGTGGCTTAAAAGTACAAGAAAACACTTCAAAAGTGACGTTTCTGAAGAATTTTAACAGTTTTCTTGTATCTACGAACGCCAGAAGGCATAAAATTGACCTAAACGTCTCCTTTTCCTATTCTGAGTCGATTCTGCATGCTTTAAGTGTGTTTGGTGGCTCAGAACCATCAAAAAACGTTGAAATATAGTTCAAATTCAATAAAAATCGACAAAAATACAGTTTCTAGCTAAAATTTGATGGTTTCGTTGCACTTTCCGAGCCCGTAGGGTATCTGAGTGGCTTAAAAGTACAAGAAAACACTTCAAAAGTGACGTTTCTGAAGAATTTTAACAGTTTTCTTGTATCTACGAACGCCAGAATGCATAAAATTGACCTAAACGTCTCCTTTTCCTATTCTGAGTCGATTCTGCATGCTTTAAGTGTGTTTGGTGGCTCAGAACCATCAAAAAACGTTGAAATATAGTTCAAATTCAATAAAAATCGACAAAAATACAGTTTCTAGCTAAAATTTGATGGTTTCGTTGCACTTTCCGAGCCCGTAGGGTATCTGAGTGGCTTAAAAGTACAAGAAAACACTTCAAAAGTGACGTTTCTGAAGAATTTTAACAGTTTTCTTGTATCTACGAACGCCAGAATGCATAAAATTGACCTAAACGTCTCCTTTTCCTATTCTGAGTCGATTCTGCATGCTTTAAGTGTGTTTGGTGGCTCAGAACCATCAAAAAACGTTGAAATATAGTTCAAATTCAATAAAAATCGACAAAAATACAGTTTCTAGCTAAAATTTGATGGTTTCGTTGCACTTTCCGAGCCCGTAGGGTATCTGAGTGGCTTAAAAGTACAAGAAAACACTTCAAAAGTGACGTTTCTGAAGAATTTTAACAGTTTTCTTGTATCTACGAACGCCAGAATGCATAAAATTGACCTAAACGTCTCCTTTTCCTATTCTGAGTCGATTCTGCATGCTTTAAGTGTGTTTGGTGGCTCAGAACCATCAAAAAACGTTGAAATATAGTTCAAATTCAATAAAAATCGACAAAAATACAGTTTCTAGCTAAAATTTGATGGTTTCGTTGCACTTTCCGAGCCCGTAGGGTATCTGAGTGGCTTAAAAGTACAAGAAAACACTTCAAAAGTGACGTTTCTGAAGAATTTTAACAGTTTTCTTGTATCTACGAACGCCAGAATGCATAAAATTGACCTAAACGTCTCCTTTTCCTATTCTGAGTCGATTCTGCATGCTTTAAGTGTGTTTGGTGGCTCAGAACCATCAAAAAACGTTGAAATATAGTTCAAATTCAATAAAAATCGACAAAAATACAGTTTCTAGCTAAAATTTGATGGTTTCGTTGCACTTTCCGAGCCCGTAGGGTATCTGAGTGGCTTAAAAGTACAAGAAAACACTTCAAAAGTGACGTTTCTGAAGAATTTTAACAGTTTTCTTGTATCTACGAACGCCAGAATGCATAAAATTGACCTAAACGTCTCCTTTTCCTATTCTGAGTCGATTCTGCATGCTTTAAGTGTGTTTGGTGGCTCAGAATCATCAAAAAACGTTAAAATATAGTTCAAATTCAATAAAAATCGACAAAAATACAGTTTCTAGCTAAAATTTGATGGTTTCGTTGCACTTTCCGAGCCCGTAGGGTATCTGAGTGGCTTAAAAGTACAAGAAAACACTTCAAAAGTGACGTTTCTGAAGAATTTTAACAGTTTTCTTGTATCTACGAACGCCAGAATGCATAAAATTGACCTAAACGTCTCCTTTTCCTATTCTGAGTCGATTCTGCATGCTTTAAGTGTGTTTGGTGGCTCAGAACCATCAAAAAACGTTGAAATATAGTTCAAATTCAATAAAAATCGACAAAAATACAGTTTCTAGCTAAAATTTGATGGTTTCGTTGCACTTTCCGAGCCCGTAGGGTATCTGAGTGGCTTAAAAGAACAAGAAAACACTTCAAAAGTGACGTTTCTGAAGAATTTTAACAGTTTTCTTGTATCTACGAACGCCAGAATGCATAAAATTGACCTAAACGTCTCCTTTTCCTATTCTGAGTCGATTCTGCATGCTTTAAGTGTGTTTGGTGGCTCAGAACCATCAAAAAACGTTGAAATATAGTTCAAATTCTATAAAAATCGACAAAAATACAGTTTCTAGCTAAAATTTGATGGTTTCGTTGCACTTTCCGAGCCCGTAGGGTATCTGAGTGGCTTAAAAGTACAAGAAAACACTTCAAAAGTGACGTTTCTGAAGAATTTTAACAGTTTTCTTGTATCTACGAACGCCAGAATGCATAAAATTGACCTAAACGTCTCCTTTTCCTATTCTGAGTCGATTCTGCATGCTTTAAGTGTGTTTGGTGGCTCAGAACCATCAAAAAACGTTGAAATATAGTTCAAATTCAATAAAAATCGACAAAAATACAGTTTCTAGCTAAAATTTGATGGTTTCGTTGCACTTTCCGAGCCCGTAGGGTATCTGAGTGGCTTAAAAGTACAAGAAAACACTTCAAAAGTGACGTTTCTGAAGAATTTTAACAGTTTTCTTGTATCTACGAACGCCAGAATGCATAAAATTGACCTAAACGTCTCCTTTTCCTATTCTGAGTCGATTCTGCATGCTTTAAGTGTGTTTGGTGGCTCAGAACCATCAAAAAATGTTGAAATATAGTTCAAATTCAATAAAAATCGACAAAAATACAGTTTCTAGCTAAAACTTGATGGTTTCGTTGCACTTTCCGAGCCCGTAGGGTATCTGAGTGGCTTAAAAGTACAAGAAAACACTTCAAAAGTGACGTTTCTGAAGAATTTTAACAGCTTTCTTGTATCTACGAACGCCAGAATGCATAAAATTGACCTAAACGTCTCCTTTTCCTATTCTGAGTCGATTCTGCATGCTTTAAGTGTGTTTGGTGGCTCAGAACCATCAAAAAACGTTGAAATATAGTTCAAATTCAATAAAAATCGACAAAAATACAGTTTCTAGCTAAAATTTGATGGTTTCGTTGCACTTTCCGAGCCCGTAGGGTATCTGAGTGGCTTAAAAGTACAAGAAAACACTTCAAAAGTGACGTTTCTGAAGAATTTTAACAGTTTTCTTGTATCTACGAACGCCAGAATGCATAAAATTGACCTAAACGTCTCCTTTTCCTATTCTGAGTCGATTCTGCATGCTTTAAGTGTGTTTATTGGCTCAGAACCATCAAAAAACGTTGAAATATAGTTCAAATTCATTAAAAATCGACAAAAATACAGTTTCTAGCTAAAATTTGATGGTTTCGTTGCACTTTCCGAGCCCGTAGGGTATCTGAGTGGCTTAAAAGTACAAGAAAACACTTCAAAAGTGACGTTTCTGAAGAATTTTAACAGTTTTCTTGTATCTACGAACGCCAGAATGCATAAAATTGACCTAAACGTCTCCTTTTCCTATTCTGAGTCGATTCTGCATGCTTTAAGTGTGTTTGGTGGCTCAGAACCATCAAAAAACGTTGAAATATAGTTCAAATTCAATAAAAATCGACAAAAATACAGTTTATAGCTAAAATTTGATGGTTTCGTTGCACTTTCCGAGCCCGTAGGGTATCTGAGTGGCTTAAAAGTACAAGAAAACACTTCAAAAGTGACGTTTCTGAAGAATTTTAACAGTTTTCTTGTATCTACGAACGCCAGAATGCATAAAATTGACCTAAACGTCTCCTTTTTCTATTCTGAGTCGATTCTGCATGCTTTAAGTGTGTTTGGTGGCTCAGAACCATCAAAAAACGTTGAAAAATAGTTCAAATTCAATAAAAATCGACAAAAATACAGTTTCTAGCTAAAATTTGATGGTTTCGTTGCACTTTCCGAGCCCGTAGGGTATCTGAGTGGCTTAAAAGTACAAGAAAACACTTCAAAAGTGACGTTTCTGAAGAATTTTAACAGTTTTCTTGTATCTACGAACGCCAGAATGCATACAATTGACCTAAACGTCTCCTTTTCCTATTCTGAGTCGATTCTGCATGCTTTAAGTGTGTTTGGTGGCTCAGAACCATCAAAAAACGTTGAAATATAGTTCAAATTCAATAAAAATCGACAAAAATACAGTTTCTAGCTAAAATTTGATGGTTTCGTTGCACTTTCCGAGCCCGTAGGGTATCTGAGTGGCTTAAAAGTACAAGAAAACACTTCAAAAGTGACGTTTCTGAAGAATTTTAACAGTTTTCTTGTATCTACGAACGCCAGAATGCATAAAATTGACCTAAACGTCTCCTTTTCCTATTCTGAGTCGATTCTGCATGCTTTAAGTGTGTTTGGTGGCTCAGAACCATCAAAAAACATTGAAATATAGTTCAAATTCAATAAAAATCGACAAAAATACAGTTTCTAGCTAAAATTTGATGGTTTCGTTGCACTTTCCGAGCCCGTAGGGTATCTGAGTGGCTTAAAAGTACATGAAAACACTTCAAAAGTGACGTTTCTGAAGAATTTTAACAGTTTTCTTGTATCTACGAACGCCAGAATGCATAAAATTGACCTAAACGTCTCCTTTTCCTATTCTGAGTCGATTCTGCATGCTTTAAGTGTGCTTGGTGGCTCAGAACCATCAAAAAACGTTGAAATATAGTTCAAATTCAATAAAAATCGACAAAAATACAGTTTCTAGCTAAAATTTGATGGTTTCGTTGCACTTTCCGAGCCCGTAGGGTATCTGAGTGGCTTAAAAGTACAAGAAAACACTTCAAAAGTGACGTTTCTGAAGAATTTTAACAGTTTTCTTGTATCTACGAACGCCAGAATGCATAAAATTGACCTAAACGTCTCCTTTTCCTATTCTGAGTCGATTCTGCATGCTTTAAGTGTGTTTGGTGGCTCAGAACCATCAAAAAACGTTGAAATATAGTTCAAATTCAATAAAAATCGACAAAAATACAGTTTCTAGCTAAAATTTGATGGTTTCGTTGCATTTTCCGAGCCCGTAGGGTATCTGAGTGGCTTAAAAGTACAAGAAAACACTTCAAAAGTGACGTTTCTGAAGAATTTTAACAGTTTTCTTGTATCTACGAACGCCAGAATGCATAAAATTGACCTAAACGTCTCCTTTTCCTATTCTGAGTCGATTCTGCATGCTTTAAGTGTGTTTGGTGGCTCAGAACCATCAAAAAACGTTGAAATATAGTTCAAATTCAATAAAAATCGACAAAAATACAGTTTCTAGCTAAAATTTGATGGTTTCGTTGCACTTTCCGAGCCCGTAGGGTATCTGAGTGGCTTAAAAGTACAAGAAAACACTTCAAAAGTGACGTTTCTGAAGAATTTTAACAGTTTTCTTGTATCTACGAACGCCAGAATGCATAAAATTGACCTAAACGTCTCCTTTTCCTATTCTGAGTCGATTCTGCATGCTTTAAGTGTGTTTGGTGGCTCAGAACCATCAAAAAACGTTGAAATATAGTTCAAATTCAATAAAAATCGACAAAAATACAGTTTCTAGCTAAAATTTGATGGTTTCGTTGCATTTTCCGAGCCCGTAGGGTATCTGAGTGGCTTAAAAGTACAAGAAAACACTTCAAAAGTGACGTTTCTGAAGAATTTTAACAGTTTTTTTGTATCTACGAACGCCAGAATGCATAAAATTGACCTAAACGTCTCCTTTTCCTATTCTGAGTCGATTCTGCATGCTTTAAGTGTGTTTGGTGGCTCAGAACCATCAAAAAACGTTGAAATATAGTTCAAATTCAATAAAAATCGACAAAAATACAGTTTCTAGCTAAAATTTGATGGTTTCGTTGCACTTTCCGAGCCCGTAGGGTATCTGAGTGGCTTAAAAGTACAAGAAAACACTTCAAAAGTGACGTTTCTGAAGAATTTTAACAGTTTTCTTGTATCTACGAACGTCAGAATGCATAAAATTGACCTAAACGTCTCCTTTTCCTATTCTGAGTCGATTCTGCATGCTTTAAGTGTGTTTGGTGGCTCAGAACCATCAAAAAACGTTGAAATATAGTTCAAATTCAATAAAAATCGACAAAAATACAGTTTCTAGCTAAAATTTGATGGTTTCGTTGCACTTTCCGAGCCCGTAGGGTATCTGAGTGGCTTAAAAGTACAAGAAAACGCTTCAAAAGTGACGTTTCTGAAGAATTTTAACAGTTTTCTTGTATCTACGAACGCCAGAATGCATAAAATTGACCTAAACGTCTCCTTTTCCTATTCTGAGTCGATTCTGCATGCTTTAAGTGTGTTTGGTGGCTCAGAACCATCAAAAAACGTTGAAATATAGTTCAAATTCAATAAAAATCGACAAAAATACAGTTTCTAGCTAAAATTTGATGGTTTCGTTGCACTTTCCGAGCCCGTAGGGTATCTGAGTGGCTTAAAAGTACAAGAAAACGCTTCAAAAGTGACGTTTCTGAAGAATTTTAACAGTTTTCTTGTATCTACGAACGCCAGAATGCATAAAATTGACCTAAACGTCTCCTTTTCCTATTCTGAGTCGATTCTGCATGCTTTAAGTGTGTTTGGTGGCTCAGAACCATCAAAAAACGTTGAAATATAGTTCAAATTCAATAAAAATCGACAAAAATACAGTTTCTAGCTAAAATTTGATGGTTTCGTTGCACTTTCCGAGCCCGTAGGGTATCTGAGTGGCTTAAAAGTACAAGAAAACGCTTCAAAAGTGACGTTTCTGAAGAATTTTAACAGTTTTCTTGTATCTACGAACGCCAGAATGCATAAAATTGACCTAAACGTCTCCTTTTCCTATTCTGAGTCGATTCTGCATGCTTTAAGTGTGTTTGGTGGCTCAGAACCATCAGAAAACGTTGAAATATAGTTCAAATTCAATAAAAATCGACAAAAATACAGTTTCTAGCTAAAATTTGATGGTTTCGTTGCACTTTCCGAGCCCGTAGGTTATCTGAGTGGCTTAAAAGTACAAGAAAACACTTCAAAAGTGACGTTTCTGAAGAATTTTAACAGTTTTCTTGTATCTACGAACGCCAGAATGCATAAAATTGACCTAAACGTCTCCTTTTCCTATTCTGAGTCGATTCTGCATGCTTTAAGTGTGTTTGGTGGCTCAGAACCATCAAAAAACGTTGAAATATAGTTCAAATTCAATAAAAATCGACAAAAATACAGTTTCTAGCTAAAATTTGATGGTTTCGTTGCACTTTCCGAGCCCGTAGGGTATCTGAGTGGCTTAAAAGTACAAGAAAACACTTCAAAAGTGACGTTTCTGAAGAATTTTAACAGTTTTCTTGTATCTACGAACGCCAGAATGCATAAAATTGACCTAAACGTCTCCTTTTCCTATTCTGAGTCGATTCTGCATGCTTTAAGTGTGTTTGGTGGCTCAGAACCATCAAAAAACGTTGAAATATAGTTCAAATTCAATAAAAATCGACAAAAATACAGTTTCTAGCTAAAATTTGATGGTTTCGTTGCACTTTCCGAGCCCATTGGGTATCTGAGTGGCTTAAAAGTACAAGAAAACACTTCAAAAGTGACGTTTCTGAAGAATTTTAACAGTTTTTTTTGTATCTACGAACGCCAGAATGCATAAAATTGACCTAAACGTCTCCTTTTCCTATTCTGAGTCGATTCTGCATGCTTTAAGTGTGTTTGGTGGCTCAGAACCATCAAAAAACGTTGAAATATAGTTCAAATTCAATAAAAATCGACAAAAATACAGTTTCTAGCTAAAATTTGATGGTTTCGTTGCACTTTCCGAGCCCGTAGGGTATCTGAGTGGCTTAAAAGTACAAGAAAACACTTCAAAAGTGACGTTTCTGAAGAATTTTAACAGTTTTCTTGTATCTACGAACGCCAGAATGCATAAAATTGACCTAAACGTCTCCTTTTCCTATTCTGAGTCGATTCTGCATGCTTTAAGTGTGTTTGGTGGCTCAGAACCATCAAAAAACGTTGAAATATAGTTCAAATTCAATAAAAATCGACAAAAATACAGTTTCTAGCTAAAATTTGATGGTTTCGTTGCACTTTCCGAGCCCGTAGGGTATCTGAGTGGCTTAAAAGTACAAGAAAACACTTCAAAAGTGACGTTTCTGAAGAATTTTAACAGTTTTCTTGTATCTACGAACGCCAGAATGCATAAAATTGACCTAAACGTCTCCTTTTCCTATTCTGAGTCGATTCTGCATGCTTTAAGTGTGTTTGGTGGCTCAGAACCATCAAAAAACGTTGAAATATAGTTCAAATTCAATAAAAATCGACAAAAATACAGTTTCTAGCTAAAATTTGATGGTTTCGTTGGACTTTCCGAGTCCGTAGGGTATCTGAGTGGCTTAAAAGTACAAGAAAACACTTCAAAAGTGACGTTTCTGAAGAATTTTAACAGTTTTCTTGTATCACCGAACGCCAGAATGCATAAAATTGACCTAAACGTCTCCTTTTCCTATTCTGAGTCGATTCTGCATGCTTTAAGTGTGTTTGGTGGCTCAGAACCATCAAAAAACGTTGAAATATAGTTCAAATTCAATAAAAATCGACAAAAATACAGTTTCTAGCTAAAATTTGATGGTTTCGTTGCACTTTCCGAGCCCGTAGGGTATCTGAGTGGCTTAAAAGTACAAGAAAACACTTCAAAAGTGACGTTTCTGAAGAATTTTAACAGTTTTCTTGTATCTACGAACGCCAGAATGCATAAAATTGACCTAAACGTCTCCTTTTCCTAATCTGAGTCGATTCTGCATGCTTTAAGTGTGTTTGGTGGCTCAGAACCATCAAAAAACCTTGAAATATAGTTCAAATTCAATAAAAATCGACAAAAATACAGTTTCTAGCTAAAATTTGATGGTTTCGTTGCACTTTCCGAGCCCGTAGGGTATCTGAGTAGCTTAAAAGTACAAGAAAACACTTCAAAAGTGACGTTTCTGAAGAATTTTAACAGTTTTCTTGTATCTACGAACGCCAGAATGCATAAAATTGACCTAAACGTCTGCTTTTCCTATTCTGAGTCGATTCTGCATGCTTTAAGTGTGTTTGGTGGCTCAGAACCATCAAAAAACGTTGAAATATAGTTCAAATTCAATAAAAATCGACAAAAATACAGTTTCTAGCTAAAATTTGATGGTTTCGTTGCACTTTCCGAGCCCGTAGGGTATCTGAGTGGCTTAAAAGTACAAGAAAACACTTCAAAAGTGACGTTTCTGAAGAATTTTAACAGTTTTCTTGTATCTACGAACGCCAGAATGCATAAAATTGACCTAAACGTCTCCTTTTCCTATTCTGAGTCGATTCTGCATGCTTTAAGTGTGTTTGGTGGCTCAGAACCATAAAAAAACGTTGAAATATAGTTCAAATTCAATAAAAATCGACAAAAATACAGTTTCTAGCTAAAATTTGATGGTTTCGTTGCACTTTCCGAGCCCGTAGGGTATCTGAGTGGCTTAAAAGTACAAGAAAACACTTCAAAAGTGACGTTTCTGAAGAATTTTAACAGTTTTCTTGTATCTACGAACGCCAGAATGCATAAAATTGACCTAAACGTCTCCTTTTCCTATTCTGATTCGATTCTGCATGCTTTAAGTGTGTTTGGTGGCTCAGAACCATCAAAAAACGTTGAAATATAGTTCAAATTCGATAAAAATCGACAAAAATACAGTTTCTAGCTAAAATTTGATGGTTTCGTTGCACTTTCCGAGCCCGTAGGGTATCTGAGTAGCTTAAAAGTACAAGAAAACACTTCAAAAGTGACGTTTCTGAAGAATTTTAACAGTTTTCTTGTATCTACGAACGCCAGAATGCATAAAATTGACCTAAACGTCTGCTTTTCCTATTCTGAGTCGATTCTGCATGCTTTAAGTGTGTTTGGTGGCTCAGAACCATCAAAAAACGTTGAAATATAGTTCAAATTCAATAAAAAACGACAAAAATACAGTTTCTAGCTAAAATTTGATGGTTTCGTTGCACTTTCCGAGCCCGTAGGGTATCTGAGTGGCTTAAAAGTACAAGAAAACACTTCAAAATGACGGTTCTGAAGAATTTTAACAGTTTTCTTGTATCTACGAACGCCAGAATGCATAAAATTGACCTAAAGGTCTCCTTTTCCTATTCTGAGTCGATTCTGCATGCTTTAAGTGTGTTTGGTGGCTCAGAACCATCAAAAAACGTTGAAATATAGTTCAAATTCAATAAAAATCGACAAAAATACAGTTTCTAGCTAAAATTTGATGGTTTCGTTGCACTTTCCGAGCCCGTAGGGTATCTGAGTGGCTTAAAAGTACAAGAAAACACTTCAAAAGTGATGTTTCTGAAGAATTTTAACAGTTTTCTTGTATCTACGAACGCCAGAATGCATAAAATTGACCTAAACGTCTCCTTTTCCTATTCTGAGTCGATTCTGCATGCTTTAAGTGTGTTTGGTGGCTCAGAACCATCAAAAAACGTTGAAATATAGTTCAAATTCAATAAAAATCGACAAAAATACAGTTTCTAGCTAAAATTTGATGGTTTCGTTGCACTTTCCGAGCCCGTAGGGTATCTGAGTGGCTTAAAAGTACAAGAAAACACTTCAAAAGTGACGTTTCTGAAGAATTTTAACAGTTTTCTTGTATCTACGAACGCCAGAATGCATAAAATTGACCTAAACGTCTCCTTTTCCCATTCTGAGTCGATTCTGCATGCTTTAAGTGTGTTTGGTGGCTCAGAACCATCAAAAAACGTTGAAATATAGTTCAAATTCAATAAAAATCGACAAAAATACAGTTTCCAGCTAAAATTTGATGGTTTCGTTGCACTTTCCGAGCCCGTAGGGTATCTGAGTGGCTTAAAAGTACAAGAAAACACTTCAAAAGTGACGTTTTTGAAGAATTTTAACAGTTTTCTTGTATCTACGAACGCCAGAATGCATAAAATTGACCTAAACGTCTCCTTTTCCTATTCTGAGTCGATTCTGCATGCTTTAAGTGTGTTTGGTGGCTCAGAACCATCAAAAAACGTTGAAATATAGTTCAAATTCAATAAAAATCGACAAAAATACAGTTTCTAGCTAAAATTTGATGGTTTCGTTGCACTTTCCGTGCCCGTAGGGTATCTGAGTGGCTTAAAAGTACAAGAAAACACTTCAAAAGTGACGTTTCTGAAGAATTTTAACAGTTTTCTTGTATCACCGAACGCCAGAATGCATAAAATTGACCTAAACGTCTCCTTTTCCTATTCTGAGTCGATTCTGCATGCTTTAAGTGTGTTTGGTGGCTCAGAACCATCAAAAAACGTTGAAATATAGTTCAAATTCAATAAAAATCGACAAAAATACAGTTTCTAGCTAAAATTTGATGGTTTCGTTGCACTTTCCGAGCCCGTAGGGTATCTGAGTGGCTTAAAAGTACAAGAAAACACTTCAAAAGTGACGTTTCTGAAGAATTTTAACAGTTTTCTTGTATCTACGAACGCCAGAATGCATAAAATTGACCTAAACGTCTCCTTTTCCTATTCTGAGTCGATTCTGCATGCTTTAAGTGTGTTTGGTGGCTCAGAACCATCAAAAAACGTTGAAATATAGTTCAAATTCAATAAAAATCGACAAAAATACAGTTTCTAGCTAAAATTTGATGGTTTCGTTGCACTTTCCGAGCCCGTAGGGTATCTGAGTAGCTTAAAAGTACAAGAAAACACTTCAAAAGTGACGTTTCTGAAGAATTTTAACAGTTTTCTTGTATTTACGAACGCCAGAATGCATAAAATTGACCTAAACGTCTGCTTTTCCTATTCTGAGTCGATTCTGCATGCTTTAAGTGTGTTTGGTGGCTCAGAACCATCAAAAAACGTTGAAATATAGTTCAAATTCAATAAAAATCGACAAAAATACAGTTTCTAGCTAAAATTTGATGGTTTCGTTGCACTTTCCGAGCCCGTAGGGTATCTGAGTGGCTTAAAAGTACAAGAAAACACTTCAAAAGTGACGTTTCTGAAGAATTTTAACAGTTTTCTTGTATCTACGAACGCCAGAATGCATAAAATTGACCTAAACGTCTCCTTTTCCTATTCTGAGTCGATTCTGCATGCTTTAAGTGTGTTTGGTGGCTCAGAACCATCAAAAAACGTTGAAATATAGTTCAAATTCAATAAAAATCGACAAAAATACAGTTTCTAGCTAAAATTTGATGGTTTCGTTGCACTTTCCGAGCCCGTAGGGTATCTGAGTGGCTTAAAAGTACAAGAAAACACTTCAAAAGTGACGTTTCTGAAGAATTTTAACAGTTTTCTTGTATCTACGAACGCCAGAATGCATAAAATTGACCTAAACGTCTCCTTTTCCTATTCTGAGTCGATTCTGCATGCTTTAAGTGTGTTTGGTGGCTCAGAACCATCAAAAAACGTTGAAATATAGTTCAAATTCAATAAAAATCGACAAAAATACAGTTTCTAGCTAAAATTTGATGGTTTCGTTGCACTTTCCGAGCCCGTAGGGTATCTGAGTAGCTTAAAAGTACAAGAAAACACTTCAAAAGTGACGTTTCTGAAGAATTTTAACAGTTTTCTTGTATCTACGAACGCCAGAATGCATAAAATTGACCTAAACGTCTGCTTTTCCTATTCTGAGTCGATTCTGCATGCTTTAAGTGTGTTTGGTGGCTCAGAACCATCAAAAAACGTTGAAATATAGTTCAAATTCAATAAAAAACGACAAAAATACAGTTTCTAGCTAAAATTTGATGGTTTCGTTGCACTTTCCGAGCCCGTAGGGTATCTGAGTGGCTTAAAAGTACAAGAAAACACTTCAAAAGTGACGTTTCTGAAGAATTTTAACAGTTTTCTTGTATCTACGAACGCCAGAATGCATAAAATTGACCTAAACGTCTCCTTTTCCTATTCTGAGTCGATTCTGCATGCTTTAAGTGTGTTTGGTGGCTCAGAACCATCAAAAAACGTTGAAATATAGTTCAAATAAAATAAAAATCGACAAAAATACAGTTTCTAGCAAAAATTTGATGGTTTCGTTGCACTTTCCGAGCCCGTAGGGTATCTGAGTAGCTTAAAAGTACAAGAAAACACTTCAAAAGTGACGTTTCTGAAGAATTTTAACAGTTTTCTTGTATCTACGAACGCCAGAATGCATAAAATTGACCTAAACGTCTGCTTTTCCTATTCTGAGTCGATTCTGCATGCTTTAAGTGTGTTTGGTGGCTCAGAACCATCAAAAAACGTTGAAATATAGTTCAAATTCAATAAAAAACGACAAAAATACAGTTTCTAGCTAAAATTTGATGGTTTCGTTGCACTTTCCGAGCCCGTAGGGTATCTGAGTGGCTTAAAAGTACAAGAAAACACTTCAAAATGACGTTTCTGAAGAATTTTAACAGTTTTCTTGTATCTACGAACGCCAGAATGCATAAAATTGACCTAAACGTCTCCTTTTCCTATTCTGAGTCGATTCTGCATGCTTTAAGTGTGTTTGGTGGCTCAGAACCATCAAAAAACGTTGAAATATAGTTCAAATTCAATAAAAATCGACAAAAATACAGTTTCTAGCTAAAATTTGATGGTTTCGTTGCACTTTCCGAGCCCGTAGGGTATCTGAGTGGCTTAAAAGTACAAGAAAACACTTCAAAAGTGATGTTTCTGAAGAATTTTAACAGTTTTCTTGTATCTACGAACGCCAGAATGCATAAAATTGACCTAAACGTCTCCTTTTCCTATTCTGAGTCGATTCTGCATGCTTTAAGTGTGTTTGGTGGCTCAGAACCATCAAAAAACGTTGAAATATAGTTCAAATTCAATAAAAATCGACAAAAATACAGTTTCTAGCTAAAATTTGATGGTTTCGTTGCACTTTCCGAGCCCGTAGGGTATCTGAGTGGCTTAAAAGTACAAGAAAACACTTCAAAAGTGACGTTTCTGAAGAATTTTAACAGTTTTCTTGTATCTACGAACGCCAGAATGCATAAAATTGACCTAAACGTCTGCTTTTCCTATTCTGAGTCGATTCTGCATGCTTTAAGTGTGTTTGGTGGCTCAGAACCATCAAAAAACGTTGAAATATAGTTCAAATTCAATAAAAAACGACAAAAATACAGTTTCTAGCTAAAATTTGATGGTTTCGTTGCACTTTCCGAGCCCGTAGGGTATCTATCTGAGTGGCTTAAAAGTACAAGAAAACACTTCAAAATGACGTTTCTGAAGAATTTTAACAGTTTTCTTGTATCTACGAACGCCAGAATGCATAAAATTGACCTAAACGTCTCCTTTTCCTATTCTGAGTCGATTCTGCATGCTTTAAGTGTGTTTGGTGGCTCAGAACCATCAAAAAACGTTGAAATATAGTTCAAATTCAATAAAAATCGACAAAAATACAGTTTCTAGCTAAAATTTGATGGTTTCGTTGCACTTTCCGAGCCCGTAGGGTATCTGAGTGGCTTAAAAGTACAAGAAAACACTTCAAAAGTGATGTTTCTGAAGAATTTTAACAGTTTTCTTGTATCTACGAACGCCAGAATGCATAAAATTGACCTAAACGTCTCCTTTTCCTATTCTGAGTCGATTCTGCATGCTTTAAGTGTGTTTGGTGGCTCAGAACCATCAAAAAACGTTGAAATATAGTTCAAATTCAATAAAAATCGACAAAAATACAGTTTCTAGCTAAAATTTGATGGTTTCGTTGCACTTTCCGAGCCCGTAGGGTATCTGAGTGGCTTAAAAGTACAAGAAAACACTTCAAAAGTGACGTTTCTGAAGAATTTTAACAGTTTTCTTGTATCTACGAACGCCAGAATGCATAAAATTGACCTAAACGTCTCCTTTTCCTATTCTGAGTCGATTCTGCATGCTTTAAGTGTGTTTGGTGGCTCAGAACCATCAAAAAACGTTGAAATATAGTTCAAATTCAATAAAAATCGACAAAAATACAGTTTCCAGCTAAAATTTGATGGTTTCGTTGCACTTTCCGAGCCCGTAGGGTATCTGAGTGGCTTAAAAGTACAAGAAAACACTTCAAAAGTGACGTTTCTGAAGAATTTTAACAGTTTTCTTGTATCTACGAACGCCAGAATGCATAAAATTGACCTAAACGTCTCCTTTTCCTATTCTGAGTCGATTCTGCATGCTTTAAGTGTGTTTGGTGGCTCAGAACCATCAAAAAACGTTGAAATATAGTTCAAATTCAATAAAAATCGACAAAAATACAGTTTCTAGCTAAAATTTGATGGTTTCGTTGCACTTTCCGAGCCCGTAGGGTATCTGAGTGGCTTAAAAGTACAAGAAAACACTTCAAAAGTGACGTTTCTGAAGAATTTTAACAGTTTTCTTGTATCTACGAACGCCAGAATGCATAAAATTGACCTAAACGTCTCCTTTTCCTATTCTGAGTCGATTCTGCATGCTTCAAGTGTGTTTGGTGGCTCAGAACCATCAAAAAACGTTGAAATATAGTTCAAATTCAATAAAAATCGACAAAAATACAGTTTCTAGCTAAAATTTGATGGTTTCGTTGCACTTTCCGAGCCCGTAGGGTATCTGAGTGGCTTAAAAGTACAAGAAAACACTTCAAAAGTGACGTTTCTGAAGAATTTTAACAGTTTTCTTGTATCTACGAACGCCAGAATGCATAAAATTGACCTAAACGTCTCCTTTTCCTATTCTGAGTCGATTCTGCATGCTTTAAGTGTGTTTGGTGGCTCAGAACCATCAAAAAACGTTGAAATATAGTTCAAATTCAATAAAAATCGACAAAAATACAGTTTCTAGCTAAAATTTGATGGTTTCGTTGCACTTTCCGAGCCCGTAGGGTATCTGAGTGGCTTAAAAGTACAAGAAAACACTTCAAAAGTGATGTTTCTGAAGAATTTTAACAGTTTTCTTGTATCTACGAACGCCAGAATGCATAAAATTGACCTAAACGTCTCCTTTTCCTATTCTGAGTCGATTCTGCATGCTTTAAGTGTGTTTGGTGGCTCAGAACCATCAAAAAACGTTGAAATATAGTTCAAATTCAATAAAAATCGACAAAAATACAGTTTCTAGCTAAAATTTGATGGTTTCGTTGCACTTTCCGAGCCCGTAGGGTATCTGAGTGGCTTAAAAGTACAAGAAAACACTTCAAAAGTGACGTTTCTGAAGAATTTTAACAGTTTTCTTGTATCTACGAACGCCAGAATGCATAAAATTGACCTAAACGTCTCCTTTTCCTATTCTGAGTCGATTCTGCATGCTTTAAGTGTGTTTGGTGGCTCAGAACCATCAAAAAACGTTGAAATATAGTTCAAATTCAATAAAAATCGACAAAAATACAGTTTCCAGCTAAAATTTGATGGTTTCGTTGCACTTTCCGAGCCCGTAGGGTATCTGAGTGGCTTAAAAGTACAAGAAAACACTTCAAAAGTGACGTTTCTGAAGAATTTTAACAGTTTTCTTGTATCTACGAACGCCAGAATGCATAAAATTGACCTAAACGTCTCCTTTTCCTATTCTGAGTCGATTCTGCATGCTTTAAGTGTGTTTGGTGGCTCAGAACCATCAAAAAACGTTGAAATATAGTTCAAATTCAATAAAAATCGACAAAAATACAGTTTCTAGCTAAAATTTGATGGTTTCGTTGCACTTTCCGAGCCCGTAGGGTATCTGAGTGGCTTAAAAGTACAAGAAAACACTTCAAAAGTGACGTTTCTGAAGAATTTTAACAGTTTTCTTGTATCTACGAACGCCAGAATGCATAAAATTGACCTAAACGTCTCCTTTTCCTATTCTGAGTCGATTCTGCATGCTTCAAGTGTGTTTGGTGGCTCAGAACCATCAAAAAACGTTGAAATATAGTTCAAATTCAATAAAAATCGACAAAAATACAGTTTCTAGCTAAAATTTGATGGTTTCGTTGCACTTTCCGAGCCCGTAGGGTATCTGAGTGGCTTAAAAGTACAAGAAAACACTTCAAAAGTGACGTTTCTGAAGAATTTTAACAGTTTTCCTGTATCTACGAACGCCAGAATGCATAAAATTGACCTAAACGTCTCCTTTTCCTATTCTGAGTCGATTCTGCATGCTTTAAGTGTGTTTGGTGGCTCAGAACCATCAAAAAACGTTGAAATATAGTTCAAATTCAATAAAAATCGACAAAAATACAGTTTCTAGCTAAAATTTGATGGTTTCGTTGCACTTTCCGAGCCCGTAGGGTATCTGAGTAGCTTAAAAGTACAAGAAAACACTTCAAAAGTGACGTTTCTGAAGAATTTTAACAGTTTTCTTGTATCTACGAACGCCAGAATGCATAAAATTGACCTAAACGTCTCCTTTTCCTATTCTGAGTCGATTCTGCATGCTTTAAGTGTGTTTGGTGGCTCAGAACCATCAAAAAACGTTGAAATATAGTTCAAATTCAATAAAAATCGACAAAAATACAGTTTCTAGCTAAAATTTGATGGTTTCGTTGCACTTTCCGAGCCCGTAGGGTATCTGAGTGGCTTAAAAGTACAAGAAAACACTTCAAAAGTGACGTTTCTGAAGAATTTTAACAGTTTTCTTGTATCTACGAACGCCAGAATGCATAAAATTGACCTAAACGTCTCCTTTTCCTATTCTGAGTCGATTCTGCATGCTTTAAGTGTGTTTGGTGGCTCAGAACCATCAAAAAACGTTGAAATATAGTTCAAATTCAATAAAAATCGACAAAAATACAGTTTCTAGCTAAAATTTGATGGTTTCGTTGCACTTTCCGAGCCCGTAGGGTATCTGAGTGGCTTAAAAGTACAAGAAAACACTTCAAAAGTGGCGTTTCTGAAGAATTTTAACAGTTTTCTTGTATCTACGAACGCCAGAATGCATAAAATTGACCTAAACGTCTCCTTTTCCTATTCTGAGTCGATTCTGCATGCTTTAAGTGTGTTTGGTGGCTCAGAACCATCAAAAAACGTTGAAATATAGTTCAAATTCAATAAAAATCGACAAAAATACAGTTTCTAGCTAAAATTTGATGGTTTCGTTGCCCTTTCCGAGCCCGTAGGGTATCTGAGTGGCTTAAAAGTACAAGAAACCACTTCAAAAGTGACGTTTCTGAAGAATTTTAACAGTTTTCTTGTATCTACGAACGCCAGAATGCATAAAATTGACCTAAACGTCTCCTTTTCCTATTCTGAGTCGATTCTGCATGCTTTAAGTGTGTTTGGTGGCTCAGAACCATCAAAAAACGTTGAAATATAGTTCAAATTCAATAAAAATCGACAAAAATAAAGTTTCTAGCTAAAATTTGATGGTTTCGTTGCACTTTCCGAGCCCGTAGGGTATCTGAGTGGCTTAAAAGTACTAGAAAACACTTCAAAAGTGACGTTTCTGAAGAATTTTAACAGTTTTCTTGTATCTACGAACGCCGGAATGCATAAAATTGACCTAAACGTCTCCTTTTCCTATTCTGAGTCGATTCTGCATGCTTTAAGTGTGTTTGGTGGCTCAGAACCATCAAAAAACGTTGAAATATAGTTCAAATTCAATAAAAATCGACAAATATACAGTTTCTAGCTAAAATTTGATGGTTTCGTTGCACTTTCCGAGCCCGTAGGGTATCTGAGTGGCTTAAAAGTACAAGAAAACACTTCAAAAGTGACGTTTCTGAAGAATTTTAACAGTTTTCTTGTATCTACGAACGCCAGAATGCATAAAATTGACCTAAACGTCTCCTTTTCCTATTCTGAGTCGATTAGTTTCGTTGCACTTTCCGAGCCCGTTGGGTATCTGAGCGGCTTAAAAGTACAAGAAAACACTTCAAAAGTGACGTTTCTGAAGAATTTTAACAGTTTTCTTGTATCTACGAACGCCAGAATGCATAAAATTGACCTAAACGTCTCCTTTTCCTATTCTGAGTCGATTCTGCATGCTTTAAGTGCGTTTGGTGGCTCAGAACCATCAAAAAACGTTGAAATATAGTTCAAATTCAATAAAAATCGACAAAAATATAGTTTCTAGCTAAAATTTGATAGTTTCGTTGCACTTTCCGAGCCCGTGTGGGTATCTGAGTGGCTTAAAAGTACAAGAAAACACTTCAAAAGTGACGTTTCTGAAGAATTTTAACAGTTTTCTTGTATCTACGAACGCCAGAATGCATAAAATTGACCTAAACGTCTCCTTTTCCTATTCTGAGTCGATTCTGCATGCTTTAAGTGTGTTTGGTGGCTCAGAACCATCAAAAAACGTTGAAATATAGTTCAAATTCAATAAAAATCGACAAAAATACAGTTTCTAGCTAAAATTTGATGGTTTCGTTGCATTTTCCGAGCCCGTTGGGTATCTGAGTGGCTTAAAAGTACAAGAAAACACTTCAAAAGTGACGTTTCTGAAGAATTTTAACTGTTTTCTTGTATCTACGAACGCCAGAATGCATAAAATTGACCTAAACGTCTCCTTTTCCTATTCTGAGTCGATTCTGCATGCTTTAAGTGTGTTTGGTGGCTCAGAACCATCAAAAAACGTTGAAATATAGTTCAAATTCAATAAAAATCGACAAAAATACAGTTTCTAGCTAAAATTTGATGGTTTCGTTGCACTTTCCGAGCCCGTAGGGTATCTGAGTGGGTTAAAAGTACAAGAAAACACTTCAAAAGTGACGTTTCTGAAGAATTTTAACAGTTTTCTTGTATCTACGAACGCCAGAATGCATAAAATTGACCTAAACGTCTCCTTTTCCTATTCTGAGTCGATTCTGCATGCTTTAAGTGTGTTTGGTGGCTCAGAACCATCAAAAAACGTTGAAATATAGTTCAAATTCAATAAAAATCGACAAAAATACAGTTTCTAGCTAAAATTTGATGGTTTCGTTGCACTTTCCGAGTCCGTAGGGTATCTGAGTGGCTTAAAAGTACAAGAAAACACTTCAAAAGTGACGTTTCTGAAGAATTTTAACAGTTTTCTTGCATCTACGAACGCCAGAATGCATAAAATTGACCTAAACGTCTCCTTTTCCTATTCTGAGTCGATTCTGCATGCTTTAAGTGTGTTTGGTGGCTCAGAACCATCAAAAAACGTTGAAATATAGTTAAAATTCAATAAAAATCGACAAAAATACAGTTTCTAGCTAAAATTTGATGGTTTCGTTGCACTTTCCGAGCCCGTAGGTTATCTGAGTGGCTTAAAAGTACAAGAAAACACTTCAAAAGTGACGTTTCTGAAGAATTTAAACAGTTTTCTTGTATCTACGAACGCCAGAATGCATAAAATTGACCTAAACGTCTCCTTTTCCTATTCTGAGTCGATTCTGCATGCTTTAAGTGTGTTTGGTGGCTCAGAACCATCAAAAAACTTTGAAATATAGTTCAAATTCAATAAAAATCGACAAAAATACAGTTTCTAGCTAAAATTTGATGGTTTCGTTGCACTTTCCGAGCCCGTAGGGTATCTGAGTGGCTTAAAAGTACAAGAAAACACTTCAAAAGTGACGTTTCTGAAGAATTTTAACAGTTTTCTTGTATCTACGAACGCCAGAATGCATAAAATTGACCTAAACATCTCCTTTTCCTATTCTGAGTCGATTCTGCATGCTTTAAGTGTGTTTGGTGGCTCAGAACCATCAAAAAACGTTGAAATTTAGTTCAAATTCAATAAAAATCGACAAAAATACAGTTTCTAGCTAAAATTTGATTGTTTCGTTGCACTTTCCGAGCCCGTAGGGTATCTGAGTGGCTTAAAAGTACAAGAAAACACTTCAAAAGTGACGTTTCTGAAGAATTTTAACAGTTTTCTTGTATCTACGAACGCCAGAATGCATAAAATTGACCTAAACGTCTCCTTTTCCTATTCTGAGTCGATTCTGCATGCTTTAAGTGTGTTTGGTGGCTCAGAACCATCAAAAAACGTTGAAATATAGTTCAAATTCAATAAAAATCGACAAAAATACAGTTTCTAGCTAAAATTTGATGGTTTCGTTGCACTTTCCGAGCCCATAGGGTATCTGAGTGGCTTAAAAGTACAAGAAAACACTTCAAAAGTGACGTTTCTGAAGAATTTTAACAGTTTTCTTGTATCTACGAACGCCAGAATGCATAAAATTGACCTAAACGTCTCCTTTTCCTATTCTGAGTCGATTCTGCATGCTTTAAGTGTGTTTGGTGGCTCAGAACCATCAAAAAACGTTGAAATATAGTTCAAATTCAATAAAAATCGACAAAAATACAGTTTCTAGCTAAAATTTGATGGTTTCGTTGCACTTTCCGAGCCCGTAGGGTATCTGAGTGGCTTAAAAGTACAAGAAAACACTTCAAAAGTGACGTTTCTCAAGAATTTTAACAGTTTTCTTGTATCTACGAACGCCAGAATGCATAAAATTGACCTAAACGTCTCCTTTTCCTATTCTGAGTCGATTCTGCATGCTTTAAGTGTGTTTGGTGGCTCAGAACCATCAAAAAACGTTGAAATATAGTTCAAATTCAATAAAAATCGACAAAAATACAGTTTCTAGCTAAAATTTGATGGTTTCGTTGCACTTTCCGAGCCCGTAGGGTATCTGAGTGGCTTAAAAGTACAAGAAAACACTTCAAAAGTGACGTTTCTGAAGAATTTTAACAGTTTTCTTGTATCTACGAACGCCATAATGCATAAAATTGACCTAAACGTCTCCTTTTCCTATTCTGAGTCGATTCTGCATGCTTTAAGTGTGTTTGGTGGCTCAGAACCATCAAAAAACGTTGAAATATAGTTCAAATTCAATAAAAATCGACAAAAATACAGTTTCTAGCTAAAATTTGATGGTTTCATTGCACTTTCCGAGCCCGTTGGGTATCTGAGTGGCTTAAAAGTACAAGAAAACATTTCAAAAGTGACGTTTCTGAAGAATTTTAACAGTTTTCTTGTATCTACGAACGCCAGAATGCATAAAATTGACCTAAACGTCTCCTTTTCCTATTCTGAGTCGATTCTGCATGCTTTAAGTGTGTTTGGTGGCTCAGAACCATCAAAAAACGTTGAAATATAGTTCAAATTCAATAAAAATCGACAAAAATACAGTTTCTAGCTAAAATTTGATGGTTTCGTTGCACTTTCCGAGCCGTAGGGTATCTGAGTGGCTTAAAAGTACAAGAAAACACTTCAAAAGTGACGTTTCTGAAGAATTTTAACAGTTTTCTTGTATCTACGAACGACAGAATGCATAAAATTGACCTAAACGTCTCCTTTTCCTATTCTGAGTCGATTCTGCATGCTTTAAGTGTGTTTGGTGGCTCAGAACCATCAAAAAACGTTGAAATATAGTTCAAATTCAATAAAAATCGACAAAAATTCAGTTTCTAGCTAAAATTTGATGGTTTCGTTGCACTTTCCGAGCCCGTAGGGTATCTGAGTGGCTTAAAAGTACAAGAAAACACTTCAAAAGTGACGTTTCTGAAGAATTTTAACAGTTTTCTTGTATCTACGAACGCCAGAATGCATAAAATTGACCTAAACGTCTCCTTTTCCTATTCTGAGTCGATTCTGCATGCTTTAAGTGTGTTTGGTGGCTCAGAACCATCAAAAAACGTTGAAATATAGTTCAAATTCAATAAAAATCGACAAAAATACAGTTTCTAGCTAAAATTTGATGGTTTCGTTGCACTTTCCGAGCCCGTAGGGTATCTGAGTGGCTTAAAAGTACAAGAAAACACTTCAAAAGTGACGTTTCTGAAGAATTTTAACAGTTTTCTTGTATCTACGAACGCCAGAATGCATAAAATTGACCTAAACGTCTCCTTTTCCTATTCTGAGTCGATTCTGCATGCTTTAAGTGTGTTTGGTGGCTCAGAACCATCAAAAAACGTTGAAATATAGTTCAAATTCAATAAAAATCGACAAAAATACAGTTTCTAGCTAAAATTTGATGGTTTCGTTGCCCTTTCCGAGCCCGTAGGGTATCTGAGTGGCTTAAAAGTACAAGAAAACACTTCAAAAGTGACGTTTCTGAAGAATTTTAACAGTTTTCTTGTATCTACGAACGCCAGAATGCATAAAATTGACCTAAACGTCTCCTTTTCCTATTCTGAGTCGTTTCTGCATGCTTTAAGTGTGTTTGGTGGCTCAGAACCATCAAAAAACGTTGAAATATTGTTCAAATTCAATAAAAATCGACAAAAATACAGTTTCTAGCTAAAATTTGATGGTTTCGTTGCACTTTCCGAGCCCGTAGGGTATCTGAGTGGCTTAAAAGTACAAGAAAACACTTCAAAAGTGACGTTTCTGAAGAATTTTAACAGTTTTCTTGTATCTACGAACGCCAGAATGCATAAAATTGACCTAAACGTCTCCTTTTCCTATTCTGAGTCGATTCTGCATGCTTTAAGTGTGTTTGGTGGCTCAGAACCATCAAAAAACGTTGAAATATAGTTCAAATTCAATAAAAATCGACAAAAATACAGTTTCTAGCTAAAATTTGATGGTTTCGTTGCACTTTCCGAGCCCATAGGGTATCTGAGTGGCTTAAAAGTACAAGAAAACACTTCAAAAGTGACGTTTCTGAAGAATTTTAACAGTTTTCTTGTATCTACGAACGCCAGAATGCATAAAATTGACCTAAACGTCTCCTTTTCCTATTCTGAGTCGATTCTCCATGCTTTAAGTGTGTTTGGTGGCTCGGAACCATCAAAAAACGTTGAAATATAGTTCAAATTCAATAAAAATCGACAAAAATACAGTTTCTAGCTAAAATTTGATGGTTTCGTTGCACTTTCCGAGCCCGTAGGGTATCTGAGTGGCTTAAAAGTACAAGAAAACACTTCAAAAGTGACGTTTCTGAAGAATTTTAACAGTTTTCTTGTATCTACGAACGCCAGAATGCATAAAATTGACCTAAACGTCTTCTTTTCCTATTCTGAGTCGATTCTGTATGCTTTAAGTGTGTTTGGTGGCTCAGAACCATCAAAAAACGTTGAAATATAGTTCAAATTCAATAAAAATCGACAAAAATACAGTTTTTAGCTAAAATTTGATGGTTTCGTTGCACTTTCCGAGCCCGTAGGGTATCTGAGTGGCTTAAAAGTACAAGAAAACACTTCAAAAGTGACGTTTCTGAAGAATTTTAACAGTTTTCTTGTATCTACGAACGCCAGAATGCATAAAATTGACCTAAACGTCTCCTTTTCCTATTTTGAGTCGATTCTGCATGCTTTAAGTGTGTTTGGTGGCTCAGAACCATCAAAAAACGTTGAAATATAGTTCAAATTCAATAAAAATCGACAAAAATACAGTTTCTAGCTAAAATTTGATGGTTTCGTTGCACTTTCCGAGCCCGTAGGGTATCTGAGTGGCTTAAAAGTACAAGAAAACACTTCAAAAGTGACGTTTCTGAAGAATTTTAACAGTTTTCTTGTATCTACGAACGCCAGAATGCATAAAATTGACCTAAACGTCTCCTTTTCCTATTCTGAGTCGATTCTGCATGCTTTAAGTGTGTTTGGTGGCTCAGAACCATCAAAAAACGTTGAAATATAGTTCAAATTCAATAAAAATCGACAAAAATACAGTTTCTAGCTAAAATTTGATGGTTTCGTTGCACTTTCCGAGCCCGTAGGGTATCTGAGTGGCTTAAAAGTACAAGAAAACACTTCAAAAGTGACGTTTCTGAAGAATTTTAACAGTTTTCTTGTATCTACGAACGCCAGAATGCATAAAATTGACCTAAACGTCTCCTTTTCCTATTCTGAGTCGATTCTGCATGCTTTAAGTGTGTTTGGTGGCTCAGAACCATCAAAAAACGTTGAAATATAGTTCAAATTCAATAAAAATCGACAAAAATACAGTTTCTAGCTAAAATTTGATGGTTTCGTTGCACTTTCCGAGCCCGTAGGGTATCTGAGTGGCTTAAAAGTACAAGAAAACACTTCAAAAGTGACGTTTCTGAAGAATTTTAACAGTTTTCTTGTATCTACGAACGCCAGAATGCATAAAATTGACCTAAACGTCTCCTTTTCCTATTCTGAGTCGATTCTGCATGCTTTAAGTGTGTTTGGTGGCTCAGAACCATCAAAAAACGTTGAAATATAGTTCAAATTCAATAAAAATCGACAAAAATACAGTTTCTAGCTAAAATTTGATGGTTTCGTTGCACTTTCCGAGCCCGTAGGGTATCTGAGTGGCTTAAAAGTACAAGAAAACACTTCAAAAGTGATGTTTCTGAAGAATTTTAACAGTTTTCTTGTATCTACGAACGCCAGAATGCATAAAATTGACCTAAACGTCTCCTTTTCCTATTCTGAGTCGATTCTGCATGCTTTAAGTGTGTTTGGTGGCTCAGAACCATCAAAAAACGTTGAAATATAGTTCAAATTCAATAAAAATCGACAAAAATACAGTTTCTAGCTAAAATTTGATGGTTTCGTTGCACTTTCCGAGCCCGTAGGGTATCTGAGTGGCTTAAAAGTACAAGAAAACACTTCAAAAGTGACGTTTCTGAAGAATTTTAACAGTTTTCTTGTATCTACGAACGCCAGAATGCATAAAATTGACCTAAACGTCTCCTTTTCCTATTCTGAGTCGATTCTGCATGCTTTAAGTGTGTTTGGTGGCTCAGAACCATCAAAAAACGTTGAAATATAGTTCAAATTCAATAAAAATCGACAAAAATACAGTTTCTAGCTAAAATTTGATGGTTTCGTTGCACTTTCCGAGCCCGTAGGGTATCTGAGTGGCTTAAAAGTACAAGAAAACACTTCAAAAGTGACGTTTCTGAAGAATTTTAACAGTTTTCTTGTATCTACGAACGCCAGAATGCATAAAATTGACCTAAACGTCTCCTTTTCCTATTCTGAGTCGATTCTGCATGCTTTAAGTGTGTTTGGTGGCTCAGAACCATCAAAAAACGTTGAAATATAGTTCAAATTCAATAAAAATCGACAAAAATACAGTTTCTAGCTAAAATTTGATGGTTTCGTTGCACTTTCCGAGCCCGTAGGGTATCTGAGTGGCTTAAAAGTACAAGAAAACACTTCAAAAGTGACGTTTCTGAAGAATTTTAACAGTTTTCTTGTATCTACGAACGCCAGAATGCATAAAATTGACCTAAACGTCTCCTTTTCCTATTCTGAGTCGATTCTGCATGTTTTAAGTGTGTTTGGTGGCTCAGAACCATCAAAAAACGTTGAAATATAGTTCAAATTCAATAAAAATCGACAAAAATACAGTTTCTAGCTAAAATTTGATGGTTTAGTTGGACTTTCCGAGCCCGTAGGGTATCTGAGTGGCTTAAAAGTACAAGAAAACACTTCAAAAGTGACGTTTCTGAAGAATTTTAACAGTTTTCTTGTATCTACGAACGCCAGAATGCATAAAATTGACCTAAACGTCTCCTTTTCCTATTCTGAGTCGATTCTGCATGCTTTAAGTGTGTTTGGTGGCTCAGAACCATCAAAAGAATCTCAAGAAAAACTTGCAGATTCTTACGTTATCAAAGAAGTTAAGGGTATTCATCCCAGGGTAAAAATAGTTGGTCTCACTCACAGATACTCTTCAGAGGAGTTACAGGATCTTTTCGAACATGTTGTTAAAGTAAATAGTGATATATTTAATCCTAACTCAGTATGCAACGTTGTCAAAATTTGGCCGACTAAGAAGAAACCTAATATATTTCAGGCAATTTTTCAAATTGACAAACCCACTTATGATCGTTTAATGGCTGCCGGTGGTTTTTTCGTAGGATACGATTTCTGTAATGTATATGACGCCTTGGAGATAAATCGCTGTTATAAATGTAACGGTTTTGGTCATTCGTCTCGTGTCTGTACTGTAAAGGTTTGTTGTCCCAGATGTTCTGAGGAACATGAAGTTAAAGACTGTTCGGCGGCAAATTTAAAATGTATCAACTGTGTTAAAGCTGCAAAAAAATCTGATACAATACTAGATACTGGGCACGCTGCTTGGGACACACGTTGTCCTACTTACTTAATTGCTCTGCAACAATTAAGAAATAATATTCTTTCGTCATAGCAACTATCCGAAACGTCCTCTATTTTAAGTTCAAATGACCTTCTCATCTACTACCAAAATGTTAGAGGCGTTAACTCTAAACTTGATACATTATACAATGAATCTGCAGCACGTAATTTTGATATAATAATTCTGACTGAAACTTGGCTTAATGATTCAATTCATAATGCTGAGATTTTCCCAAATAAATATAACATCGTTAGGTCTGATCGTAAGTTTAAAGATTTGCATTTAACTAAAGGTGGAGGTGTTGCAGTAGCCCTTGATCGTAATATCTCTTATGAAGAAGTAGATCTATCCAAATTTACAAATGTAGTTTTACCATCCTCGATTGATCTGATTCTGTTAAAAATAATTCACAATAGCATGAAATTTTATGTGCTTGCTGTTTATATTCCACCGAAAGCTGCCTTAAAAGATTATGAATTATTTTTTGACGTTATAAGTAATCACTTACAGGCAAATAATTCTAAGGTGTTAATTGTAGGTGATTTTAATATCCATAATTACAAGCCACATATTGTGAATAATACAGATAACAAGATTAATTTACTTACTAGGTTTTTAAATATAATGGAGTGTACACAACTTAATGCAATTCCAAATCATCATAACATTTTTCTTGATCTTGTCATATCCAATACAAACTGCTTAGTTTCAAAGTCTGAAGACCCAGTTCTTACAGAAGATCTGCACCACCCAGCTCTACTTATAACTTATTCTGCAAAAACTTCAAAACTTGAAAGGAACAACTGTAAAACCCACGTCAACAATAGTTATGTATTTTGGAATTTCCGCAAAGCTAATATTCCTTTATTGTATAATACTTTGGAGAAAGTTGATTGGTCCACCTTAAAAAATTTTAATGATGTTGATGAAGCGTGCTCTCATTTTTATAACATTTTGCATTCCTTGTTTAATGATTGCGTGCCTCTTTGTAGATATAGGAAATCGTCGCATTTGTTTCCGCCTTGGTTCAGTAATAAACTGCGTAAACTTATTAAAACTAAATGGTCTTGCTTCAAGAAGTATAAAGCAACAGGTAATCCGCAATCTCTTAATGAATTTCGGTGTCTAAGGAAACAGACTAAGTTAATCATAAAACAAGATTACGCTAATTTCATTTCAGAGGCAGAACAGAAGATTATTGCTGAACCAAAAAAATTTTGGTCTTTCATTAGTTGTAAAAACAGAGACAATAGAATTCCTGGTGCTTTAAGTTATCAAGGTAGTAGATATACAGATTCTGAAAAAATAGTAGACGCATTTGCGTCCCACTTTTCAAATTGCTACAGGCCCCCGTTGATGAACTCTAATTCTATAACTGATCAACGATCTAGCATAGATACACTGAATCTATTTAATGTGGAGGAGAAAGACGTACTTGATGCACTACATTCTTTAAAGTCTACATATACTGCTGGTCCTGATAATGTTCCTAGTTTTATTCTCACCGATTGCGCTCAAGTTTTTGCTGTTCCATTAACCATTATTTACAATTTATCACAAGATGGAAACGATCACATATAACGCCAATTCCTAAAAAAGGTGAAAATTCTAAAGTGGAAAATTATCGTCCTATTTCTCTTATCTCCAATTTTTCAAAGACGTTTGAGATTATTCTTCATCGTTTTATCGGTGAACACACAAAGAATATGATTTGCAGTCAACAACATGGTTTTGTGCCCGGACGATCGACAGCTTCGAATTTATTCAACTTCACCCAATATGTTTGTGAAGCATTCAATAACAAACAACAGGTTGATGTAATATATACTGATTTTGCTAAGGCTTTTGACAGGGTAGATCACCTTTTACTAAAAGCGAAACTTAATAATTTTGGTCTGTCCCAAAATCTTGTTAAGTTTTTATATTCGTATCTGTCGGATAGAACACAATGTGTTGTTTACAATGGCTATTTCTCAAAGAATATCTATGTTACGTCTGGAGTTCCTCAGGGCTCGGTTTTGGGGCCGTTGCTTTTCAACCTGTTTATCAACGATATTGTTCATGAATTGTCTGTTCCATGTTTGTTATATGCGGATGATTTGAAATTGTTTCTGCGTATTAAATCTTCGGAAGACATCTCTGAACTTCAGAAAAATGTTCTAAAGGTTTTTGACTGGTGTTCTAATAATGGCTTTGAGGTGAATAAGGACAAATGTCACGTTTTTACATTTACAAACAAAGTGCACGTTATAAATCACGGTTACATTATGAACGGTTTTCAGCTGAATAGACCTGAAGTTATTAAAGACTTAGGGGTTACGTTTGATCCTGGGCTAACCTTTACTACTCACTACAATAACATAATTAATTCGTCTTATAAAGCTCTTGGCTTCTTAATAAGAAACGTACGCGAATTTCAACAACTTGCTATCATAAAGACTATATACGTATCATTCGTCAGATCTAAACTTGAATACGCAAGCGTTATATGGTCTCCTTATCAACAGAAATATATAGATTTATTTGAGAAAATTCAAAGAAAATTTTTAAAATTTGCGACGTATAAATTGGAAGGAATGTACCCGCCACGGCATACATCACAAGAATTGTTACTCAACAAGGTTCAGCTACAGCCCCTGATTGACCGCAGATTCATTTGTTCCCTGATATTTCTGTATAAAATAATACATGGGATTATGAATTGCCCTTATATTTTGGAGAAATTACCTTTTGATTGTCGTACTAGACATAGCAGGACTTCAAACACATTCTATTTGCCCACTCCTAGAATTGATATATACAAATATTCCCCTCTATATGCGATGTGCTCGAACTACAATAGGGTCTCAGACGAAATCGACATATTTTTCTGCAAAATACGTGATTTAAAAAAAATTAAAAGTTCAATTTTAATTTAATTTACGAATTTCATTTATAAGCTTGCCTTTCCAACACATTATGCCTTCTCATAATTGGACAACCGTCTGTGAGAAGATGCAAAATAATAATAATAATAATAATAATAGCCATGACGATATACAACGCTCTAGGCCCGTGCCATTATTACACATCTTAGCAGGCGAAGGGGGTACACCGGCCTAAGAGTTTAATGGCTTTATAGTGATTCTACTCATATTCAGATGGCGATGAAGTTGGTAAGTCAGAAATGGCATAACACAATTTGTGTGTGTCTCAGCTAGTCTCTTAGGCCCGAATATTCTCTAGCCCCGTGGAACGTTTATGTGTTATCCTGACTGTGTTGAAAAATTTACCAGGATGTCTACTTGGACATTGACAACTCCACCATCATATTATAATTAACATTTATACAAAATATTGTAAACATGAAAGCTTGAATAAATCTATTTGATTTAAAATTCGGAAATTGATATGTTTTCATGTAATTAAACGAAAAATTGAGCAAGGTTGGTTACATACTACATTCGCAATGATTTGCAACACTTACAACAGAACACAGCGGCTTTACAATTAAGCTTTCATCTTGAGAACAGCAATGCAAATCTTAAGTTTTATATTTTCGTTTATTTAGTCTCGAATTCAACGGTTTTGCAATTCTGCATTCCTGTTTGCAGAAAGCAATTACTTGCACGTTTGTGTTTACTCTCGAGTTAAAAATACGAGCTGTGAATTTAAGACATTTTTTATTATATTATAAAATTTAATACAATATTAACATGTAAAGTCAGTGTTTAAAATTACAAAAATATCAAAAATTATCACAACTTGTAAACAAAACAAAAAAAAAACAAAAGAGACAGCTGATCCACTAGTTTCATCTTCGCTTAGTTCTCTGATACTGGATCCAGTTGTACACGTCTCGACCACTGCGATCAGAGAAGAGCTGGTTCGTTTCAACAAATTCTGCACACAGCTTCGGTGGTGCCAAATGACCCCTGGATATGTATTGCGAAAAATGTCTCTGCATTAAAGACATTTGCTCTGAGGTGAATGGTTTCTTTCCTCTTCTCTTTACAGGAGTTATTTGCAATTTCTGCTTTATCTCCGCGATTGTCGTTTTTCTTGGTGATTTCTGCGATTTTGGTGACTTCGTGTTCAAAGTTCCCCTGTGACTCGATATTTTTTTCTTTGGTGTTTCAATCCTCCGGTCTTCAGTACTGGCTCTCGCTATAAAAAATATCAGCAATGATATACAATTTTCTAGACTTTTCAGCATACGTACCCCCTACTTTTTCAGAAAGCGCTTCTTGTGTAGTATGTGTAACTTTGTCACACTTTCGACGATCCGAAGGCACTTCAGTAATATTGTCTGTAGTATAACATTCTATCACACCTGATTGTGAGACTTGAGTGTCTGTTGATACCTCCTGCATGAGGTTCGTTTCCATTCTGTTGATTGTACTTTCTGTTGAACAGGTAGTTTCAAACGAATCCAAACTGAGATTGTCTCCTAATAATTCTTCAGAGGTAATATGATCGTCTAACGCCGGATCCTCTTCAGGTACTGGTAAATCTTGTGCAATAGTGAGTATTTCGTCGAGACTTTTACCTCTGTATGAAAAGAGTTCTTCTCCATCTACGATAGTCAAAAATTTTGCCCACCCTGTTAGTTGAAATAAAAGTTCGTCTTGTCGATATACTTGTTCATGGACTTTCTGACTATGACCCATCAATTTTGCAATCTGACCGATTTCATTGTCATTCATTGTTAACAATTGGGAAAGGGTTGCGACTTGTTTTCTTAAATAAGTGGAACGTAAAAGATGCGGTTCTTCAGCACCACATTTCTCTGAGTAATCTCTTAAAACAACTGAAGCATCGATAAACATCGCTCTCGTAGGTATACCAAAAAGGTAATTGTTTGAATAGGGAACACCAGCTTCTTTTCGATATTGGAGAAACATATCTAGATACCTACAACACAATCAAAAATCTTTTAAAAAGTAGAAAAATCAAAGTACTCATTTACCTGCATTGATTTTCGTCCAACAGCACATGTAATATATGTAGACGCTTTCCAATCAAAGTCATAACTTTGTATTTATTCGCTAACTCCCGTTGATACATTGGAAGGGATTGAAGTATTTCATCATCAAGTTCGATTTTTTTGTTATACAATTCCAACGACATACTTGCAACTTCACTGACTCTACGTCTATTGTACACAATAACTCTTGCCAACGCAGCCTTTCCTAATTTTAGCCATGTGTCGAAATCGAAACCGTCCTGTAACCGTTGATACGCCTGCTCCGCTTCAGAAACTATCAATGTGGAAAATAATTTAACGTCCTTTGCCTTTGGTAAATTATGTAATTTGGCTGCTTTTCTTTGCAAGCTGGTTCGACCAGCTGACCTGCCAACATAGATTCCATAGTTTTTATCATGGAGAGTTTTGAAATTGTCGAAACGGCCACGCTCTTCACATTGTGTGGGAAGATTATGAGTTAAATAATCAACGTTAAGTGCGTCTAAAAGAAATGTAATACTCGATCGTAAAGCTTTTGCCAGACTTGGCTTTCCAAACTCGCCTGTTTCCTTGTCAAGTGAACACAAATTGAAAACTCCCTCTAGTAAGGCATCATAACCTCCATAGAGTATCAGATCTTCAAAATCCAGAATGGAGGGGTTTATGTCTTTAACATCTAAAATCAATCGTGCCATTCTACGCAAATGTTGGCGATCGTTCTTTAATGCGCTGTATGAACCACGATGCATTAAGGAATATCTTTCAGCAACAAGTTTCAAACATTTATCTTCTAATATCTCGTGTAGAATTAGCCCAACTTGAACAGGCTCTAAGAAAGCGAGAAAAAGTTTCTGACTGAAAGAATTCGCTGTAAATTCCTTCTGGATAATCTTAAAGCGAGCTTCTTTAAGCACATTTCTTCTATTTGGTGGCCGTCCAGTACATTTGCGTTCATGTCGAGCAAAGTTTCTGGTCATTATTTCACCAAAACAATTTGGGCAAGTAATTAAATTGGAGGCTTGTCCTGTCACTACTCTCCTTATAGCAATTTTTTCCTCACAGGTGGCATTTTTGTTAAAATTATAATCACCCTTTCGCCTGATCTCTCGTAACGCAGCATTCCGTTCCACACTATTAGCTTTCATAGTCATAATATTTTTCACTTCTTCCTGATCTTTGTGTTTTCGAAGAATATGTGAAGACATTTCAACAAAAAACTGTTCACAGAAATAACAACAATGGCGTTTTCCTTTGGTTTTTGACGTTAATGGGTTTACTAGGGCAGAAGAACCACAATCCATAATTAACGGTGTTATGAACTTACGTTCCTCTTCAATCGGCAGTTCCTCCCCTATTAATTTTCCGACGGGGAGACAGTAACGAACTTTCACTTGGATTTCACGTTCGCCAAAATTTCTAGACAGCAGCACAAGTGTTCTGTTTTTGTCGGAAAGTTTATTACCTACAACAAAAATTAAACTTCGATTTGCATTTTTTTGTTACTATACATACATTTATGGTCTGTCGCGGGCAAACCAGAATACAAAAATCCGCTGATGGTATTGTCATCTCCACTGCAAGCATCACAAACGTAATGCCCTTCATGTAAAACGGTGTGTATCTTCATTGAAACGAAACATTTCTTTATATAAATGGTCAAATGAGCGGAAATCCTGCAGTTTGATTCTTCAACAGGCGAAACCAATGGCGTAAACATCAAGTCAAAGTCTTCATTGCGGTTCGAGGTAGTGGGCATTGAAGAACTACTTGAACTTTGTCCTTCTATAAATATTTGAAAAATTATTAGAACATTATAAACGACTAATATTAGGTATAACGTAAGTTGTAAAAATCTCTACAGATGAGAGTAACTTACTTTTCAAATGGCATTGCATACATTATTTATTGGGTTGTTCCAGAGAATTATACAGGGTTAGTATAAAGTCCCGAAACGTTTGAATAACTTTGTTATTTGAAAAGTTTTTTTTTCTGAAATTTGCTTTGGATGTATAATTAAACATGGCAACTTTAATGGAACACCCAGATGTTGTTTCACTAGAAATAAACAAGTTGATAATTTCTGAAATTAGTTTTTTATTCTGCATCAGAAAATGCCAAAAAACCTGTATGTTGTAATCAATGCAATCAATGTTGTAGGTATATATCCAAAAAAAATTTCAGCAAAAAACTTTTCAAATAAAGTTATTCGCCCGTTCCGGGACTTTATACTAACCCTGTATATTAAAATATACTACATTTAGGTATCAGGCATAGCTAGAAAAAATTTTTCTAGTTATTTAAAAAAAAAAGTTTTGGTATGCCAAAAGTCTTATTTGCAACTTACATAACACCCGATTGGTGGTTTGGAGTTTAACATTTGAGTTAAGAAAAGATTTTTCAGATGGACGAATAAAAATATGTGATGGATGTGTGTAAGTTGTTTGTTTTCAAAAATGTGTAATATTGGTTTATGTTTATGCACGAAAGTATATTGGAAATAGCATATGTATAATGTATAGGTAATTAGTGTTACATGTGTTATGTAAGTTACGTTTATTATGTTAAGTTAGGTACTAATCATTTTTATAGCATCTTTGGAAATGTTAGCAAGAAAGCTAACGAAAAAAAATTGACATTTTAATAAAATTGATCAGAATCCGAGAAAATAGAAACCTGAGTTTAAGACAAGAGTAAAAAAATCTAAGTCGGCCATTAAAAAGACGTTTTGGATTTTTTTTACAAAAAGCCTGAATATTTCGTAATTATAATTACTTAATGAAATACCTACCTCCTTCAAACAATCTTTTCTTGCAAGTCTGTAACTGAGACTTCGTGTGCTCAGATGTTTCGCCATTTTCATCGCTTTCTTCTGACACTTCAGAAGTTGGCTCATATTCTTCGTCGGTAGCATTACTTTGGAAAGGTTCTTCGTCGCTGTCACTTATCTCGTATCGGCTGCAGGGTACGTATTCAAAAACGATCTCTTCTATTGGTCGCACCAAATCAACTTGCCAACATTCTGTGTCCTCTAAATGTTGTTTTGCCAATTTCAAAACATTCAGATCTATAGAAGAAGATTGACATGAAATAGATTGATTATAAAGAGTAGAAATGAGTTACCTGAACTACTCATTATAACATTGTCCAGCATCCTTTTTTTGAGTGTTTTATGCCATATTTGAAAGATTTTAGGAGTTCCCTCTGAATATGTCAGGTGATGGGTAAGACGTTTTTTTTTTCTGAAAAATAAGTGATGAACTCGTTAAGACCATAACACAAACACTGGTTCTAAAATTTCTTGGGCGAAACGAAAAAGAAAAAATGCGAAAACATGACAATTTTTTGCTTTGAGCCAGATACACCTTGCCACATATTGGTGTATCGAACTTTTGAAATATCGTGTTTTAATTTTTTTGTTTTGAAGCAAGAAAACAAAATTCCCGTTTTGTTTCTATTTTGAAACCGGAAAACGGGTTTTTCCTGCTTGTTAAGTATTTTTGTTTGAAGCGAATAATTACATAATTATAAGTACCAAATGAAGTTCCAAGATTCCACTACTGATCACAAGCTAAATTTCTAACAATTTTCTACGAAAGCAAAAAGCGAAACTACTTACCAATGCAATCTTTTGACTTCAGTCATTGAAGCGCACAAGGGATCAGGGCAGAAATATAAAACTGTGTCGTCCTCTTCTAAGACCACCACTCTGGCATGAGATAAGCATTGTTCACAAATAACATGCCCGCATGTGACTAAGTAGAAAGACTTACTGGGCAACAATGGCAATCTACAGGAGTGGCATACAATTTTTCCTAATAAAAAAAAGTGAAAAATAAAATGTCAAACACATTTTGTCATAACATACTCATGAGGGGCAACGGATAGTTTTCTTGAGGCTTACAGACTACACATGTTTTTCTTATACAAGTTTCTGTTCTTGTGAGCTCCCTTGTACACATATGATTCTGGATATCTGCTTTATAACTATTTGTTATAACATAGGCTAGCCGACGCAGTTCGATATTAATATTTTGTGAAAAAGGCATCTCCTCACTTTCAACCTGCTCTATTTCCTGCGGAGTTAAATTATGTACCATGATGCACTTTAAACTGCCCAAACATTGGATCTTGTTACATATAATAAATTCATGGCGGTATTTGCACTGAACCCTTCTACATCTCTTCATTAAGAACTCTCTGCAGGGAGTGGGTGTTAAAATTCTAAAAACGAGATCATATAGCACATAAAATTTCAGCGGATCGAACCGATGAGCTACTGAAGCTGATCGATTAAATTGGAGTCAAAGACGAAAAATTAAAAAAAAAAGTACCAATAAAAGAAAGTGGACAACTTCCCTCCTCTATTTGGCCTCTGCATACAGGGCATTGAGGCATATCACGTGCAATCAATTCTCTTAAACAACCTTCGCAAGTACTATGCATACAAGGGTTCAAAATGCACCAAGAGGTCATGCTTATTTCGGAGAAACAGACTGGACAAATAAACTTATCATTTTCTTGTTCCTCTATTGTCCTATGAGTAAATTTGCATTTGCTTCCGTATTTACAGTTGCCGAATTGTTTAAATTCTTGACAAATGCCCGAAATTTGTAATGTTCTCAACGTCTCGTACCTCATGGTGTCGCTTTGATATAGCGTTTCTCTGTACTGGATTTCATCTTTTGAGGACACATGAAGGTATCGACAGTACTCTCTATGACATCTCTCCATTTGAAAGTCCCGACAGAACTTATAGGGATGCTTTAAATTGCACATCGGATCTTTACATTCCCCCTTCGAGAATTTCGTACAATAACTACGACAAAAATAAATACTGAAACTTTGACTTGAAGTGTTGCACTTTAATCAAAATATAATCTAGTGTTGAAAAATTGTGACTTCAAAGAGATTAATTAAAAACTGTTTTCAGGGAACAATTTGAATATACACCGTTTTTTTAGGAGTTGCGTATTTTTTACTTTTATACAGGATGGCAGGTTTGAATTGCCAAACGTTAACGCAAGCTGTATCACTTCAAATCAAGCAAGAAATCATCCTTAAGAAGTTGGGGTCGCAAATGTGCTGTTATCGACCTTGCCAATTTTGCCGTTAGTACTCTTTCTGACCCTGCGTTAATAGATCCTCAAAAGCGTATTTTAATTCGGATTGGAGCAAACTATGGCCCCAACTTCTTAATAATTGTTGGTTTGTTTTGACGTGATAATGCAGCTTGTGTTATCGTTTGACACTTTGTATAACATAAAATTGTAAGTGAATTATTTTAAAATGAAATCAAAACATGCATGTTGAACTTACTATTTCTAAATTTCACGTAAACAATACGTTACTGTACTTTTTATCTTCTGTTAATGGGAAGAATATATCCAATAATTACAAAATTAAAAAAATGCTGATATGTACTTATCATTTTTGTTATTTTTTTGTTCTATATCGCTGCTTTTCTAAATGTGCATGTCCAGAGTTTCCCTCACTTTCAGAGTATTCTAATTTTTTTATTATTACCTATTCGTAGTTTTTTCAAAATACTTTTTAATGAGATATTACAAATTTCGCAGGGCGAGTCATTTACCGCGCGTTCCTTGATGTTTCATCAATTATTAGAAATGATAATTTATTTTTGAAATTCCGATGCCACGTTGGCACGCTATTCCAATTTTCTTCAATTTTTTTGGGAATGAAAGTATTCACAAATAAAATCGCAGCAGGGTTATTTTTTAAATTTGTGTAACAAGATTTTGTGGAAAGACGCGCTTTGTTGTGGTATAAATAAAATTAAATCTTCATGTACATAATGTTTATCAAAAAAATAAGTATTACAATTTTCAAATAACGATATTCCAATTTTTTCAAATACAACATCATGTATTTTATTATCGCATCTCATTCTATTTTTTGTTTTCTTCCCCATTTGTTAAGTATTTTCTATATTTAAAGTTGAGAGTTCCTATGTTTTTTTTTTTACTTTTTTAAGAGACATTGACATATTGAAAAAATGAGCACAAAATTAGAATAAGATATCGTAATAAAACACTGTGTGCTAATGGAAAAATATAAATATCCATATTTGTAAATTGTATTAAACTATCAGAACTTTTTTAAACAATGGGTATTTTAAAATTTGATTTAATTGGTACGACAACAAAGTGCCAAATATTGTAACACACAATTTGCGATTTTTTTGATAACTCTTTCATTGTCGAAAGAATTAAAAAAAAAAGGAATAACGTGGCAACCTCGCAATCGATTTTAAATGATAAATTATGCTTATAAAAACCAGGAAATGGCTAGTAAATGTAGAAATATATGGGCGTTTCATTAAAAAAAAAAAAAAACAAGCAGTGTCCCAACCCTAATAAACTGAAGATTCTGAGTTAAATAAAAATAATTTTAGCATACAGCCCTCAAAGTATCGTAAATTTTGGTGCTTGACTTTTTTTCTAACAATTTATGAGTTATCGATGACCGCGTGTTTTGTGACTCACCCTGTATAATGATATGAAATTTTTGCGATAAAATTCAGGTCTGTTAGAAGAAGAAAGAAAGCAAGCCAATACAACTAGATTTTAATAACTACCCAAGCTCTAATCTACTCCCACTACTAGCACTATTAACATATACTCTTTTCTACTGTGTTGTTAAATAACTGCGTAACACATTAGACAAATTTTTTGATTAATTGAAGCCAATGGACTTAAAATATATTCAAATTGATAGCAGGGCGTTCCGATTTTATTGTTCTGTTGTATAACTGACGCGAAGTAGTTTTTATCATTTGCGAAAGTTGCAGACTCGATATTGTCCCTAGACCAGGGTTGGCCTGACTTTTTGATTTAAATCGTAATTTAAACCAAGTATTTTTTTTTTAATCATTGATTTAAATCATTCTTGATTTTTTAAATTTTCTTTTTGAATTACGAGCATATAATGCATGTTACAGTCTTTTAAATGCAATTTAATTCAATAAGGGTACTACCTGAGTGCCGCCGCAATTTACGTAGATTTTTCCGGGACACCACGAAGGCGAAAGATCCGTTACAATTTACAAGTACAATCCAATTCTCCTAACTTTGGCAGTGTCGTAAATTAATAGCAAAAAACAAGCATCTGGCATGTTTACGTTTACGTCTACAATGGATGCAGACCCTTTCAAGCTTTCAATAAAAGAAACTGACAATGGTTTTACGACACTTTCCCAAAATTAATAGAATTAGACTCTTGGAACGTAAAGTATTTATTTCGTCAGCTGCAGTTTACATTTGCCGATAGAGGCACGATTCAAACTAGGCAGAGCCGCATTTGTGAATGTATGAAAATACCTAGAAAATGAAAATTACAACAACTACTAAAATATAGCTTTTAAAAACTGAATAAAAATAATTAAAAGTTAAAATTTAGTTACATAACTTTTAATTTTTGTCTCACTACTTTTGAAGTTTGAATTACTGTGGGTAACCGAAAAACTAAAAAAATCAAAGAAAAATTAAAAACATTAAAAAAAACAAAAAAAATGTAATTTAAAAACTAATCATTGATTTTTGATTTTTTTTTTAATCCGATTTTTTCCAACCCTGACATAGACATATATGTATTTATAAAAATTTAGCAAACTAGCATTAGCATTTTTATTGTTTTACTCTTAGAAAGCCATTTTTGTGAAAAATTTTGTTTTTGTCGTAGAAGCTTATCGATTGAAATCAAACTGTATCACTACAAGAGCAGCATAAAAATGCAAGTACTAAAAACAATCTACAACATTTTTCAACTTTCGTATTCCTTATGGGCAGCATATGTTTTTAAACTTTAACAAAAGCAATAGTAAGTTAAAAATTTGAAAAAGAAAAAAATACCAGGCTACGGCAAAAACGTTGAAACAAGATCAATTTAATAACACTAACAGAAAGATCGCTAAGAAATAAATATCTGAATTTTTATGATAACGGAACTTTAATGTTGTTTTAGATGTAATTTTTTTCAAGTCTGAGGTCATTGATAAATGAGCTTTTTTTCTTGATTACCAATATGGATCAACCACATAATTTAACAGTATTTCTAACTGAATTCAAAAAGATGGCACACTGAAATACATTTACTTTTAAATATGAAAGTATTCTCTATTCAGGCCCTTATTTTACGCCACCCGACTCTACGACTACTTTTGCGTTAAAATTAAGTTTTTGATTTTTTTTATAATTACTTTGTGTGGTTAATGGCGGTCGTCATTCAACAAATACATCGGACTAATGATACACAACTAAAATGTATAAAAATCTAAGTGAAAAAATGACCACCAAACCACTGTGGCCGGAACTCCCCTAGCGTTATCTGCACAACACGTTTTGTTCAACAATTTAAGCCAAAGTATAGAATCACCAGAAATTATTGTTATTGAAGTGCGTAATAAAAAAAATTATTCACCTACCTTTCTCTAGAACGACCTAGGCCAGAACTTCCTGCTTCCGAGTCACACATATTGTGATAAAATTCACTTTTTTTACGTAACAACGATGGCAGAATAAACAACGATGGCAGAATAAACAACGATGGCAGAATAAACAACGATGGCAGAATAAACAACGATGGCACAATAAACAACAATAGCGTGATAACAACAACAGCGGCTACATTCGACTCTTCGTTACAACTACAAATTGGAGACTGACGGGACGCGGTGGTAGGCTGGTAGGTTGGCGGCAAGTGCAGTAGACAGTATTGCACAATATTATTACACTTGCTACAGATTTCCAAGGTCAACGAGACAACGCTGGATGCATCAGATGCAGATGCATCGTTCCCTAATTTGATTTAAATGTTTGCAGTAAAATAACGATGAGTAACATTTTCATGCTGGCATATAACGCAGACAAATAAACTTTAAAATTATTCAATACGCTACGATACTGCTATCAATGGTTACCTATTTATCAGTAAAAAATTAGAAATTTGTCATTCTCGTTAATATTTTGAGCCTCAATAAAGTGGCAACAGCGCTGAAAATTTCAATTCAAGTCAATTTTTAATTAAAAAAGCGATATTCTGTTTAACATTAAAATAACAGAGACGTTAATCTCTTACTATCTTATTTGTAAATATGCAAATTAAGTTTCGCATTGCTGTTCGCAATATGAATGGAAAATTGCAACACCGTTTTGGTAATACCAAACGAGAATTCTAATAATATAACCTATAAATTTTTGACTTTATTTCTGCTTTCAGGACTAAGAGACTTCTCTTAGCGGTGTTACGGGGATAAGCACGTTATGATACGATTTCACCTTTGATGCCTAAATAATTATTACTTAACAAGATATTCCGCTTCCTTTTAGGGATGAATATTAAATTTTGATTTGGAACTTTTGAAAGTCAAGTTCTTACTGAAAATTCTATTTTTATGAATCATTACAAAAAAATTGTTACAAAACAACGAAAGCGGCTTCATAAATTTACGTATCTATTCTAGAAATTGGTATATTCAGAAAAATGCAGTTTGTTGAGTTAACTATTAAAATTTTGGTAATGACGGAACGCGTCCTATGAAAAAAAATGCTTCTTTAATTTCAAAACGTGTATTTAACTCGAGAGTAAATAAACGTAAAGATAAATATGCAACTTAAGTTTAGCATAGCTGTTCGCTTCATGAATGCAAAATTGCAACACCCTTTTGGCAATACAAACAGAAATGCTAATAACATAACTTCAAAATTTTTGGCCCAATTTACGTTTTCGATCCAAATAGCCGTCTCTTATCGTATGAGGATCGCGGAAATAAAGCACCTTAAGCAAATTTATAGACGTTTACGAATAAATGATTATTTAATCACACATTCCGTTTTTACATTCTGACTGTTAGACAGATTTTGAAAACTCTGAATATAGCTGCTAATATAAGTTAGTATAAATTTTGGACGCTGTGACTTACAAACGATGAACGCCGTACTTTATACATTCTGATTTATAACCAACGCGCGGAGTTGTGTTTCATACGCTCGATCCAGTGCTGTCGCGGCGATAGTTTGATTACAAATATATTTTTCTTTTGGACTACATCAACATAATATAACATTTTGGAGACCACAAATGTGTGGTCCTGTGTTTGAAAAATTAAAAATTGCATCGAGTATTTTTATTTGAAGTAATATAGTAATCAGTGTTGGGGACAGATACTTTTAAAAGTATCTAGATACAGATACAGATATATGGAAGATAAAAGTATCTAGATACAGATTGTTTTCGACTTTTTCGAAATGTATCTAGATACAAGATACAAGAAAACAGATACTTTTTGAAACTTTGGCGAATAAAATAACTGAAAACTTTTTATGTATTTTTTTATGTATTGTTTAATGAATTTTTTAAAATTAACAACATTTCAAAAGTATTATCACCTAAATTATTTCTTCGTGGTGTCAGAATTTGGTTTCCAGTACTAAACACCCGTTCCACAGGTGCAGAAGAAGGGATTGTGGTATTAAATTTAAAAAATAAACATTTTACAGTTGCATAGTTATGCAAGACTGAAAAATCTTTTCTTTTTTCCTGCAAATAGGCCATCGCTTCGCTATTCGCCAAATTTTGTACCGCTTCCTCGGATACGTAATTGCGAATAATATGATTCTTACATTCAATCTTTTGAATATGAAATTATGAACCATGCAGATGATATATATTAATTAATGACACTGATGACAGTAATTTATTGTAGACACTACTGTTTCCGTCGGATATTATTTTGCCATAAATTAGACCATACATACATAATTTCCTAAACCCTTCTAAAACAACGTCCACTTCCATAGCAGTAGAAGTGCCTTTATAATGTTTAGAACATGTGAAATTTATTTTTAAACTCTCATTGATTGATGTGTCGCAAATTGTCCAATATTTATTACGTACGCTTAAAAAGAATATGTTTTTTTGTTTTTATTCCCACACTGTCCAAATTGTGTTTGAGTATATCTAATAATTATCTCCAGCATTAAAATTATTATTTCAAAAGAATACCGGAAATGATTATTCTGTGCTGAAGGTCTGTTGGCGGCAACCTGTCATAAATTATTATTCTTCAATATCGGCTTACGATGTTTTTATGACCATGTCCGGTATTCGTCTATCCCGGTGCCGCAGGTATATACATTTTATGAAGCATTGCTGGTTCCGTTTAAGGCAAAATAAGTACAATTTCTTAGAAAGGTATTTAAATCCCTTATAGGATCAAAGGCTGCCTGGCAGGCAGAAATCGCCAGAGTGCAACTTTAAATTTTCAGATTTTTGTTGAAACTCATTTTATTTTAATCTCGTTTCACGATTTCTGAGAATATATCACGAATCACGATAAATTATTCTACGGAAGGTTGTAAAAATATTAATTTTATTGCCCAAGATAATTAATTACATTTAAACATAATCGGCACATTCTAGGGCAAAACGAACCTGCCAAGCCCGCCTCGCGTTAGGTCCAACAATGAAAAAGTGAAGAAATGACACATGTGGCAACAGGAAAAGGTGCTACATTTGTCCGAAAAATAAAGATATAAAACAGTAACAAATATGCAATTTATGCGAGAGAAATGTATGTATTGAACATTCGATTAGTCGATTACAAACTAATTTGTGCTAATTGAAAACATTAATCATTATGTAACACGCAATTATTATTTTCTAAAAATAATAACATACCTTAAACACATATTTTCACTATTAAAATTACTCTTATTTTTAATAACACAAATACAAACAGCGGGCCTACCGGACCCGGGTTGCTCAGGTACACAGCAGGGGCGGCTGGTCAGGGGCGGCAGGGTCGGCCACGCCGTACCAGTCATTTTAAAATACTTAGTAAGCGTTGAAATTAGAAAATAAAAAAAGAAATAAAGTTTGAATGTACGTTAGGATAGATCATATATATTAAAAATATATTTTATTATGTTGTAGGTACAAAATAAAGCATTTGTTGCTAATTTTAAATGCTGATAAACACGCTTTGCCGGCGAGATTTCGGCAAGCCGTACCCAGGAATGCATTATGCTCGATGTTTCGACTTCGTAGCAGCTTACGGTTTCATCGTTCTCTTTGTCTAGTACACTGTAGTAGACAAAGACCTGGCGGAACGTATGTTGTGCCAGGTCCGGCGAAATCCTCCTTCGCCGTACCCAGCAACGCGAATTTAGTTTTTAAAACGCTTAATATTTAAGATAGCTAACCAAATTACAAGACAATAACGGCTTCGATGTTCTTCAGTGCATACTATTTTTTTTTAAATAATAATTGTCGATTTAATACATTTTTCTGTGTATGAATAATAAACGAAAAAAATTACATTAAATTATCTAAAATTTTATTTTTCGTACATAACTTAGCTACACCATAAATGCGCTTTTTCTGTATTTTTAGCATCTAAGCGTTTTCAGATATTTCAGAAACGAATTTAAAGTTTTAAATCATTTTAATTTTTCAATTATTCAATTAATTTATTTGACAATTTGTCATATACATTAAAAATAAATAAATGTAAATGAAGATAGTTAACAGTTGGTACTTTTATTATTACTTTTTTTATATTTTTTAACTGCATGTCATTATTTAATTATTATTATTTAATTGTGGATGTCCGGGGTCGGCAAGCCGTATAGCCGCCGGTCGACGCGGAACTCAGTAAAAATAATGTTTTCGGTGGTTCTCAATTAATGATAAAGCAGAACAAGTAGAATTAAGGATTAATAGTATTTGGAATCAAACTGACATTGTCAATTTCCTATAAAAAATTATTTTAACAGGTCGAAACATTTGAGATGTTTTGTACATCCTGGCACGTAAAATGTCAGTGGTTAATGAGTAGCAGCCATACATTACGAAAATATATAACACCAAGGTGTAGACTCAAAATATTTGGCCGACCCGAAATTTTGACCCACCAGCCGCCACTGGTACACAGATAAAGTACATTGCCCCGACAAGGGTAAAACGCAGTGAATAGTGAATTGCGGTTTATGGTTTTTAAAATATCTTCTTACGATGGCTTAGATTTATTACCCCTCAGGATTATATTTAAAGATGTATAAGTACTGAAGGCTACCATGTAGGAAATGATGGTATTTAAAATATGAAAATTTCCGTGACAGAACACTATTAGTGTACCTCTTACCTCTACTTTTGTTTATGTGACCAAAATCACCAACATGAAGTATCAAAAATTACTACTAGTAGTATAACTCAACTAATAATTACTGAAAAAAAAAGTGAAATAAAAAAATGTATCTGTATCTGCGCCACTAATTTTGTATCTAGATACAGATATTTAGTGCTTAAATTCGATTGTATCTAGATACAGATACTAGATACCCAAAAATGTATCTAGATACTTTATTTAGATACAAGTATCTAGATACTGCCCAACACTGATAGTAATATAGAAGTAGTTTTTTAACAAGCTGTAAACACTCCTAGCGACGCACTGGCTACGACCTTGTGGACCAGATCAAAGCGTCCCCGCTACTCGCCGTAAAACACACATTGCTTCAACTGGGGAATTGCATCCGTAAGATACTTTTCCGCCTAGTGTTTATAACATAAATGATGACTGCCATCCTTCACGAATGACGAAGGTCGTAGTTTAACAGCGAATTGAACTCTGTCTTTTGTAATAATAATTTTAGTTCTGGTAATAAAAAATTTGTAAATTTTGAGAGTTGTAGTTTCAATTAAGAATTGCTTATATATGCTGGTTGAAAAGACTATAAAATTAATCAGTTTATTTGAATGAGCAAACCAAAAATGGATTTCCCCATCTTATCGAAAATTTGAAAATGCTGTACCGTTTCGGTTATTTTTGAACCGCGCATACCCAAACAGATGCACGTGTCTTTGAGACAATGTTGATGACGTTATCAGAAAATTTTCTTTTAACAAAATTTGCATGAAATCTGCTCTTACTATTTTTTTTATCTGTACATTAACAGATCATTTATGTTTTTTTTTATTTATCAGGATATAAAAACCAAAAAATAAAATTTTAAAATTCTGCGATTGACTGAATTGTTATACATCGGGTAAGGAAGATCTGTACAATACCACGGACAATTTGGGTTAATGGTAAATGCTAAATTACAAATTTGAAGTTGATACCTTAATGTAAATTTCAATTCACAGTTTATTCCAAAAAATATATTACAAAATTACGGCACCAGGTGTTAAAATTTACGTATGTATTCTACAAATTGGTTAAATGAGAAATATTCATTTTGCTCCACGATGAAAATTTTGGTCGGGGCAAAGCACGCTATATATTGAAATAAATGTTTCTCTAAATTCTCATGTGTTTAATTCGAAACTTAATAAACAGAAATATGCAACTTAAGTTTTCCATTGTTTGTCGCAACACGAATGTCAAATTGCAACACCGTTTTGGCAATACCAAAAGAAAATTTTAATAACATAACCTCCAAATTTTTGACTTTATTTCTGCTTTCGGGCCTAAGAGACTTCTCTTAGAGGCGTTTCGGGGACAAGCACGTAATGATACGGTTGCTTTTTTGAAGCGTAAATTATTACATAGCAAAATATCGCGCTTCTTTTTAGGGATGAATATTAAATTTTGCCTTTGCTGTTAACATCTTATCGTAAATTTCAACTTGAGGGTTTATAACAAAAAAGGTATTTCAAAACACAAAGGCTTTACAAATTTACGTATCCATTCCACAAATTGGTATATTGAGGAAAATTTAGTTTGTGTAGGTAACCATTAAAATTTTGTTGATGACGAATCACCAGGGTGCCCAGATCAGTTGTCACAGCAATCGCCAATAGAGGGACTCGAAAGCCGCCAAAATCGCCAACCCAAAACCATATATTAAATATAGGGACTATAGCCCCTAGAAATACCAGAGATATAGAGAAATACATAGTACCGTTATCCATTGTTGTACGAGTGGAGCAAACGGAGTTGGTAACGCAAAAAATTTCCCTGGTTTAGAACCAAATTGTGTCAGCAGAGAGTTGACAGCGCGTAAACCGTTGTTGTCACGTGGTCTTGGCGTGGTCTTTTTGTTTAAAGTCAATTAATTGTCAATTAATATAACTAATAATTATTAAATAAGATTTTATTGATTAAATTTTATATTTTATTCATATTAAAAATCCATATTTTGTACATAAACTACAAACTTTAAATCCAACATAAAACCATTTTAAATTTCGCGATCTGTCAAATGGTGTTAATAACTTTTGTTTTTGTTAAGTTTCCGCCAGGTTTGCTCCACGGTGACGATACTATGTGTTTTCTAGAGGCTATAATAGGGACTTTGCCAACAAAATATATTGTTGAAATCTAATGAAAGCACTTATCCTTTTTTTAATATTTATTTTAATTAAAAAATGCATTGACCCTTTCAGTGTGATGAACTGACGAGTGATGACTAATGACTGACGAGCGACTGTGAGGGGATGAGAGTGAGAGTGATAGTTGATTGTTGACTTTTTCGATTTTTTTCATTACTTAACTGTACACAAAAATGGAAAAATAATAGAGTCCCCAAAATTCGCCAAAATCGCCAACTGGCGCCGACATTAAAAAACAGCGCTAATCTTGGGCGCCAAGTCGCCAAAATGGCGATAAATCGCCAAATCTGGGCACCCTGCGAATCACGCTTAATGGAAATAATTGCTTCTTTAAATTCAAAACGTGTATTTATCTCGAGAGTAAATAATCGGAGTTATGCAGCTTAAGTTATGTATTGCTTTCCGCAATTCCAATGCAAAATTGCAACACCGTTTTGGCAATACCAAACGAGAATTCTAATAACATAACCTCCAAATTTTTTTATCTTATCTACGTTTTCGACCCTAAGAGCTGTCTCTTAGGCGGGTTGCGAGGATAAAGTACCTTAAGCAAATATAAAGATGTTTATGAATTAATGATTTTTTAATTACACATTCCGTTTTGACATTCCGACCGTTAGATAAAAGTCTAAATTTAGTTCTTTATAAATTTGGAAGATGTGACTTACAAACGATGAACGCCGTACTTTGTACAATCCGAACGTCATGATTTATTTATAAATGCTGGCCGCGGTCCTTCATGAATGACTAAGATCATAGTTTAATAGCGATGGACGGCGCAATCCTTTATTCTGAACTCTGTATTTTGTACTGAGCGACTAACGCCATAATTTTAGTTCTCGTAATAAAAAACTGATAAATTTTGAAAGTTGTATTTTAAACTAAGAATTGCTAATATATGAGGCTTGAAAAGATGAAAGAATTAATCAGTTTATTTTAAATAGTAACTCAAGAATGGTTTTCCCCGTCTTAAGTAGTAATGTAATGATGGATCACAAGTATAAACTCATCATATTTTGCATATCTTAGACATTTATTCGTAAAAATTTTGACATGACGTCATCAATTTCTTGAGGAGATAGAGATATATTTTGATTAAAAATTTACCATGCTGCAATACCTTCAAAATATCTGCACGATTTCAAGGCATTCGGTTTTGCAGTTGTTGATTTCATCAATAAACTAAATTGAGTCATTCATTATTTTTTTTGCATCACCCTGTATCAGCAAATTGAAAAAATAATAATGCAAATGCAGTAATTTCAAAAGTGTGCGGTACACTTTTAAAATTATTGAACTATATGTAGGAGAGAAAATTTGGAGAAAACATGTTTTTTATGTGTGTGTGTGTGTGAGGGCGTTACATTATTTTTTTACCATTTATCTACATTATCAAACGTCAGATTTTGATATAACATAAATTATAAATTCACTTTTAAGTCATTGCAAAGTGTTTAATTACATCTCACGAACACATAAATCACATTTTTAATGATAATATTCTATACTAACATAAATAGAACAAATTAGAAAATAGTAGTAATTGACTATTTAATTACTATTTTGGTAACAGTAATGCAGGTGGCTGCTTGGCTGGAAGTCGTATGTGCCAACAAACGCTCAGTTGAAAACGAAATAGTAATTTTGTAATAATCAAATTAAAAACAAATAAATTTTATATTCCGTTACATTTGAGCCAGAAGGGCTTGAGCAGCATATCCGTCTTGTTTGTTAGCGCCGCTGACGATGTGTTGCGACTCGAAACTCAAGGTTGAACTTGCGCTAATCGCCCGACGAGTAAGATGACCAATTTTGCAAGGTCAGGAGACGTGCCAAGAAATTCCCACAGACTGACTGTTCCATGCGTCAAGCGTCATTCCATATCGGAGACTGCACGGAGTGTTCGGAATCCGTTGTAAAAAGGGAGCAGCGAATAAAGCATTTGTTAAGACGCTGTGTTTTTCTAAATTTGGGGAAAAACAAGCTAGTAGTATAAACAGTCTCTGCACAAGTTCAGACATAGTAAAATATTATACAAGACGATAAACAATCTTAATCTAGTCGTGAAAAATAATCCACTCATGGCTATTGCCACTCGTGAATTAACACTTTTCACTCATAGATAAAGAATTTGTTTATCGTCTTGTATAATACACAACTATTAGTCAGCTGTTTTGAGGCGATAAACTTATTCAAATCAAAGAAGTGTCTAACTGACATTCTTCCGATGTATAAACACAAACATTTTTAACACCGCGCATGATGTTGAAATACTCGTATTGCAGTTGGTAATGTGTTGTAAATGTATTTTATTTTATTTTGTACCAAATTTTAAAAATATTCCAAAGCGACTGTAGCAATACCTACTTTCAATACGCCGCGCTGGCAAAAGAAAACGCTGGCTCGTCCGGTTCTTTATCATAATTGTGTTTATAATGTATTAAAGAATTTTTAATGTAATACTTTCAATTATGCAATTTAAAAATTGGTAAAAAGAGTTTAGACAGTAAATACAAAATGTTGTCCTCAATTCTCAAAATTGTTGATTTTTAAAGTTAAAATTACATATTAGAAATAATTTATGAATAAATAATAAAACTTCGGTTACTTACATCACAGAAAATTTTATTATGTTGATCATCTTATGAAAATAGTAGATTTTTTTGGAGATTCTTTTATTATAAACATGATCATGAATGTGAAATGACTTAATTAAAAGAAACATTTAAAAACTGATTAATGCTATAAAAGTTATCCTCAATTCTCAATCTTGTTTATTTTTAAAGTTAAAATTACATATTAGAAATTATTTTGGAATGCTTCTTTAATTTCAAAACGTGCAGTTAACTTGAGAGTAAGTGAACGTAAAATCTGCAACTCAAGTTTCGCATTACAGTTTGTAACATGAATGCAAAATTGCAACACATTTTTGGTAATACCAAACGAGAATTCTAATAACATAACCTCCAAATTTTTGACTTTATCTCTGCTTTCGGGCCTAAGAGACTTCACTTAGAGGCGTTTCGGGGATAAACACGTTATGATACGATTTTATCTTTGATGCATAAATGATCATTACATAACATAATATTCCGCTTCCTTTTAGGAATGAATATTAAATTTTGCTTTGGAAGTCAAGTTCTTACTGAAAATTTAATTTTTAAGATTCATTACAAAAATTTGTCACAAAACAACGAAAACGGTGTCTTAAATTTACGCATCCATTCTAGAAAGTGGTAGGATATTCAGAAAAATTCATTTTGTTGAGTTAACTATTAAAATTTTTGTAATGACGGAACATGTCATATGGAAAAAAATGCTTCTTTAATTTCAAAACGTGCAGTAAACTTGAGAATAAGTGAACGTAAAATCTGCAATTTAAGTTTCGTATTAGAGTTTGTAACATGAATGCAAAATTGCAACACCTTTTCGGTAATACCAAACAAGAATATTAATAACATAACCTTCAAATTTTTTACTTTATCTCTGCTTTCGGGCCTAAGAGACTTCTCTTAGCGTTGTTACGGGGATAAGCACGTCATGATACGCTTTCGTCTTTGACGCATAAATAATTAATACTTAACAAAATACATATTCCGCTTTCTTTTAGGGATGAATATCTTAGATCATATAATAAATAGATACCACCATGCCGTGTTCTTTCCCTAGCAGAGCCTGTGACGACATCCTCCTGTCACACATCTCTCTCGTGCATGGAGGGATTACAATGAAGCTATCCTTGCCTGATCACTATTTGAATTTTGCGCGCCTAAATTTTAGGAAGTATGTCTGAACTAACTTCGTACGAAAGATGTTGACAGCTTGATTTTATAAATAATTCACAGTAGATAATGAAAGGAATAGTAAATTATTGGGCAGCAATTGTGATCCTTTATGATTACATCACTTAAAATAGGATCTTTGTTCTAAATTCTAAAATTGTTTTCTGTACAACAACTCGAAAGAGAGGTTAGAAGAAACATCTGTCAAAAGCGATTTGTTGTGCTGGTGCGGTACAAGGATAGAAGTGAAATAGACATATACAGATGAAATGCATCTAACAAAGATGAAGATGTGGTGATCACACAAGGATAGCATTATACTACTCTTCTTGACGTAGAAAACGACAACAGATAGCTTCATGTCTAGTCACAGCTTTCAGTTTGAGTATTGGTATCTATTTATTATATGATCTAAGATGAATATTCAATTTTACTTTGGAAGTCATGTTCTTACTGAAAATTTTATTTTTAGGATTCATCACAAAAAATTTGTTACAAAACAACGAAAGCGGCTTCTAAAATTAACGTATCTATACTAGAAATTTGTATATTCAGAAAAATTCAGTTTGTTGAGTGAACTATAAAAATTTTGGTAATGACGAAACACGTCATATGGAAAAAAATGCTTCTTTAATTTCAAAACGTGCAGTTTACTTGAGAATAAGTGAACGTAAAATCTGTAACTCAAGTTTCGCATTACAGTTTGTAACAAGAATGGAAAATTGCAACACCTTTTTGGTAATACCAAACGAGAATTCTACTAACATAACCTCCAAATTTTTGACTTTATCTCTGCCTTCGGGCCTAAGAGACCTCTCTTAGAGGCGTTTCGGGGATAAGCACGTCATGATACGATTTTATCTTTGATGCATAAATGATTATTACATAACAAAATATTCCGCTTCCTTTTAGGAATGAATATTATATTTTGCTTTGGAAGTCAAGTTCTTACTGAAAATTTCATTTTTATGATTCATTACAAAAATTTGTCACAAAACAACGAAAACAGTGTCTTAAATTTACGCATCCATTCTAGAAAGTGGTAGGATATTCAGAAAAATTCATTTTGTTGAGTTAACTATTAAAATTTTGGTAATGACGGAACATGTCATATGGAAAAAATACTTCTTTAATTTCAAAACGTGCAGTTAACTTGAGAATAAGTGAACGTAAAATCTGCAATTTAAGTTTCGTATTACAGTTTGTAACATGAGTGCGAAATTGCAACACCTTTTTGGTAATACCAAACAAGAATACTGATAACATAACCTCCAAATTTTTGACTTTATCTCTCCTTTCGGGCCTAAGAGACTTCTCTTAGCGTTGTTACGGGGATAAGCACGCTATGATACGATTCCATCTTTGACGCATAAATAATTAATACTTAACAAAATACATATTCCGCTTTCTTTTAGGGATGAGTATTCAATTCTGCTTTGGAAGTCATGTTCTTACTGAAAATTTTATTTTTATGATTCATCACAAAAAATTTGTTACAAAACAACCAAAATGGCTTCTAAAATTAACGTATCTATTCTAGAAATTTGTATATTCAGAAAAATTCAGTTTGTTGAGTGAACTATAAAAATTTTGGTAATGACGAAACACGTCATATGGAAAAAAATGCTTCTTTAATTTCAAAACGTGCAGTTTACTTGAGAATAAGTGAACGTAAAATCTGTAACTTAAGTTTCGCATTACAGTTTGTAACAAGAATGGAAAATTGCAACACCTTTTTGGTAATACCAAACGAGAATTCTACTAACATAACCTCCAAATTTTTGACTTTATCTCTGCCTTCGGGCCTAAGAGACTTCTCTTAGAGGCGTTTCAGGGATAAGCACGTCATGATACGGTTCCATTTTTGATGTGTAAATTATTACTTAACAAAATATCGCGCTTCTTTGAGCGACTAACGTTATAATTGTAGTTCAGGTACTAAAAAATTGTAAATTTTGACAGTCCTCTTTTCAATTAAGAATTGCTTTTATATAGTGATTGAAAAGATTAAAAAATTAATCAGTTTATTTGAATAAGCAAACCAAAAATATTTTCTCCATCAAATTGAAAATTTGAAAATTCTGTACAGTTTCTGTTATTGTTGAAAAACGCATACCCAAACATATGCACGTGTCTTATTAGCGACGGTTTTGATGACGTCATCAGAAAATTTTCTTGTAGCAAAATTTGCATGAAACCTACTCTTACTATTTTTTTATCTGTACATTAACAGATCGTTCATGTTTTTTTTTATTTATCAATATATAAAAATTAAAAATAAAATTTTAAAATTCTGCAATTGACTGAATGGGGTAAGGAAGATCTGTACAACACCACTGACAATTTGGGTTAGTGGTAAAAGCTAAATTACAAATTTGAAGTTAATACCTTATGTAAAATTTAACATAGTCAAATCCGGTAGCTTCGAAGATTATCTGTCTAAGAAAAATTCATATATTTTTTTAAACAATTCAAGGCGGATTCATAAACTACACGTGCAGGAGTATGTTATTTCATGAAACTTAATCAACATATATTATGTCAAATTTTGGTGTGACGTCATCACAGCATTGGTGGCGATGATTGGACAAAATGGTTAGCGTTTTACCATCTACACGATATGTATAACATATGTGCAAAATTTGAGAAACATCGGTTCGGTAGTTTCGAAGATTATCTGTCTAACATCAATTCATAATTTTTTTTTTCTGAAACAAATCAAGACGGATTCATACACTAGACGTGCTGGAGTATGTTATTTCATAAAATTTAACCAACATATATTAAGTAAATTTTTGGTGTGACGTCATCACCGCGTTGATGGAGATGGTTACACAAAATTTGATTATCGTTTTACCATCTACATCATATGTATAACATATGTGCAAAATTTGACAAATATCGGTCCGGTAGTTTCGAAGATTATCTGTCTAACAAAAATTTATGAACTGTATTTTTTTTCTAAACACTCGGAGGTCTGAGGTAAAAATTGAAGACGGATTCATAAACTACACGTGAGGGGTATCTTATTCCATAAAGTTTAACCAACATGTGTGAACTAAAATTTGGGTGTGACGTCATCACACGGTGGGGATGGTTAGACAAGGTTTGATTAGGGTTTCACCATCTACACGATATACGATATGCGTAAACTTTGATAAAAATCGGTACAGTGGTAAAAAAATTGACATCGACGACAGACGACACCAGACACGTAACCAAGGGGAGGCCACCCCTGCAAAACCCTGTGCCACCCCTGGTGCCCCCTTAAATTAATTTTAAATTTTAAAAGTAAAGAAAATTCGAAATTTCAGGTCAGAAGTAAATTTTATCTGTGAGTAGTCTTATGTTCTTATCTTGTAATATAACTCTCTGAGTAATGCGATACTGCTGTGAACAGTTTTGTCGATAACTTTTTTAAGCAATTAGCCGGTACAACTGATATGCCTTTTACACACTATGCAGTATTGGCACGCAGACTTTAAATGCATTCTCATGGTGTTGGTCAATTTCAACTATTTGCACCCCATTAAATTTATATACTGGTTGTGATTCAAGTAAAATATTGATTTATAATAATGAACACTTTTTTTAAAGGCCCCCTTATTTGAAATTAGTGCCCGGCTGGGCCCCTCCAAAATAAAGGGCTGGTTACGTGTCTGGACGACACATTAGAGACGACAGACGACAGACGACAGACAAAAGACGACAGAAGACAGACGACAGACAGACGGAAATGAGACACCTATGTATTCGTATTGTAGAGGTCATGAAACGTCGAGAAACTATAAAATTGGCCATTCGTCCGATGGATCCGATTACAATACTTCTTTGGCTCACTCTCGGGAAGTAAAAATTGAAAAAACGAAATCTCTCGACAATCTCAATTTCAAGCCCGATTGTCATACAAACAAAAAAGGTTAAACTATGTTACCTCAAATCTAAATCATCTATCTGATATCGTAACCAAATTATTTCTCTCATCAGGCGTTCGTTTTCTCTTTAGTTAATTTGTCTCTACTTTCCGTTGTCTACCCACATTTCATCACCCTGCCTTTGCAGCGCTTATTTAGTGCGTTTTATTACTTTGAATATTTTTAAAAATACGAGATAATTGACAGTCCAGATTTTTTTGGTGAAAACACCATAAAACATAGGGTCGCCCAGATGGGCGGCATGACGCATAAAATTTAGTGCGTTTTATACCTTTCAAGATTTCTAACAACCCGTGATAATTGACAGTCCCGACCTTTTTGGTAAAAACACCATAAAATACACGGTCACCCATCTGGTTTGAATGTGTCTGCGAAAATTAAAAATAAATGCCTTAACACTGTTTAAATACAAAATGTTATCCTCAATTCTCAAAATTGTTTATTTTTAAAGTTAAAATTACATATTAGAAATAATTTATGAATAAATAATAAAACTTCGTGTACTTACATCACAGAAAATTTTATTATGTTGATCATCTTATGAAAATAATAGATTTTATGGGAGTTTCTTTTATTATAATCATGATCATGAATGTGAAATACCTTAATTAAAAGAAACATTTAAAAACTGATTACTTAATGCTATGAAAGTTATCCTCAATTCTCAATCTTGTTTATTTTTAAAGTTAAAATTACCTATTAGAAATGATTTTGAAATGCTTCTTTAATTTCAAAACGTGCAGTTAACTTGAAAATAAGTGAACGTAAAATCTGCAACTTAAGTTTCGCATTATAGTTTGTAACATGAATGCAAAATTGCAACACCTTTTTGGTAATACCAAACGATAATTCTAATAACATAACCTCCAAATTTTTGACTTTATTTCTGCTTTCGGGCCTAAGAGACTTCTCTTAGCGTTGTTACGGGGATAAGCACGTTATGATACGATTCCATCTTTGATGCATAAATAATTAATACTTAACAAAATACATATTCCGCTTTAGGGATGAATATTAAATTTTGCTTTGGAAGTCATGTTCTTACTGAAAATTTTACTTTTATAATTCATCACAAAAAATTTGTTACAAAACAACCAAAGCGGCTTCTAAAATTAACGTATCTATTCTAGAAATTTGTATATTCAGAAAAATTCAGTTTGTTCAGTGAACTATAAAAATTTTGGTAATGACGAAATACGTCATATGGAAAAAAATGCTTGTTTAATTTCTAAACGTGCAGTTTACTTGAGAATAAGTAAACGTAAAATCTGCAACTTAAGTTTCGCATTACAGTTTGTAATATGAATGCAAAATTGCAACACCTTTTTGGTAAAACCAAACGAGAATTCTAATAACATAACCTCCAAATTTTTGACTTTATCTCTGATTTCGGGCCTAAGAGACTTCTCTTAGAAGCGTTTCGGGGATAAGCACGTCATGATACGATTTTATCTTTGATGCATAAATGATTATTACATAACAAAATATTCCGCTTCCTTTTAGGAATGAATATTATATTTTGCTTTGGAAGTCAAGTTCTTACTGAAAATTTAATTTTTATGATTCATTACAAAAATTTGTCACAAAACAACGAAAACAGTGTCTGAAATTTACGCATCCATTCTAGAAAGTGGTAGGATATTCAGAAAAATTCCTTTTGTTGAGTTAACTATTAAAATTTTGGTAATGACGGAACATGTCATATGGAAAAAAATACTTCTTTAATTTCAAAACGTGCAGTTAACTTGAGAATAAGTGAACGTAAAATCTGCAATTTAAGTTTCGTATTACAGTTTGTAACATGAATGCGAAATTGCAACACCTTTTTGGTAAAACCAAACGAGAATTCTAATAACATAACCTCCAAAGTTTTGACTTTATCTCTGCCTTCGGGCCTAAGAGACTTCTCTTAGAGGCGTTTCGGGGATAAGCACGTCATGATACGATTTTATCTTTGATGCATAAATGATTATTACATAACAAAATATTCCGCTTCCTTTTAGGAATGAATATTATATTTTGCTTTGGAAGTCAAGTTCTTACTGAAAATTTAATTTTTATGATTCATTACAAAAATTTGTCACAAAACAACGAAAACAGTGTCTGAAATTTACGCATCCATTCTAGAAAGTGGTAGGATATTCAGAAAAATTCATTTTGTTGAGTTAACTATTAAAATTTTCGTAATGACGGAACATGTCATATGGAAAAAAATACTTCTTTAATTTCAAAACGTGCAGTTAACTTGAGAATAAGTGACCGTAAAATCTGCAATTTAAGTTTCGTATTACAGTTTGTAACATGAATGCGAAATTGCAACACCTTTTTGGTAATACCAAACAAGAATACTGATAACATAACCTCCAAATTTTTGACTTTATCTCTGCTTTCGGGCCTAAGAGACTTCTCTTAGTGTTGTTACGGGGATAAGCACGTTATGATACGATTCCATCTTTGATGCATAAATAATTAATACTTAACAAAATACATATTCCGCTTTCTTTTAGGGATGAATATTCAATTTTGCTTTGGAAGTCATGTTCTTACTGAAAATTTTACTTTTATGATTCATCACAAAAAATTTGTTACAAAACAACCAAAGCGGCTTCTAAAATTAACGTATCTATTCTAGAAATTTGTATATTCAGAAAAATTCAGTTTGTTCAGTGAACTATAAAAATTTTGGTAATGACGAAATACGTCATATGGAAAAAAATGCTTGTTTAATTTCTAAACGTGCAGTTTACTTGAGAATAAGTAAACGTAAAATCTGCAACTTAAGTTTCGCATTACAGTTTGTAATATGAATGCAAAATTGCAACACCTTTTTGGTAAAACCAAACGAGAATTCTAATAACATAACCTCCAAATTTTTGACTTTATCTCCGATTTCGGGCCTAAGAGACTTCTCTTAGAGGCGTTTCGGGGATAAGCACGTCATGATACGATTTTATCTTTGATGCATAAATGATTATTACATAACAAAATATTCCGCTTCCTTTTAGGAATGAATATTATATTTTGCTTTGGAAGTCAAGTTCTTACTGAAAATTTAATTTTTATGATTCATTACAAAAATTTGTCACAAAACAACGAAAACAGTGTCTGAAATTTAGGCATCCCTTCTAGAAAGTGGTAGGATATTCAGAAAAATTCATTTTGTTGAGTTAACTATTAAAATTTTCGTAATGACGGAACATGTCATATGGAAAAAAATACTTCTTTAATTTCAAAACGTGCAGTTAACTTGAGAATAAGTGACCGTAAAATCTGCAATTTAAGTTTCGTATTACAGTTTGTAACATGAACGAAATTGCAACACCTTTTTGGTAATACCAAACAAGAATACTGATAACATAACCTCCAAATTTTTGACTTTATCTCTGCTTTCGGGCCTAAGAGACTTCTCTTAGTGTTGTTACGGGGATAAGCACGTTATGATACGATTCCATCTTTGATGCATAAATAATTAATACTTAACAAAATACATATTCCGCTTTCTTTTAGGGATGAATATTCAATTTTGCTTTGGAAGTCATGTTCTTACTGAAAATTTTACTTTTATGATTCATCACAAAAAATTTGTTACAAAACAACCAAAGCGGCTTCTAAAATTAACGTATCTATTCTAGAAATTTGTATATTCAGAAAAATTCAGTTTGTTCAGTGAACTATAAAAATTTTGGTAATGACGAAATACGTCATATGGAAAAAAATGCTTGTTTAATTTCTAAACGTGCAGTTTACTTGAGAATAAGTAAACGTAAAATCTGCAACTTAAGTTTCGCATTACAGTTTGTAATAGGAATGCAAAATTGCAACACTTTTTTGGTAAAACCAAACGAGAATTCTAATAACATAACCTCCAAATTTTTGACTTTATCTCTGATTTCGGGCCTAAGAGACTTCTCTTAGAGGCGTTTCGGGGATAAGCACGTCATGATACGATTTTATCTTTGATGCATAAATGATTATTACATAACAAAATATTCCGCTTCCTTTTAGGAATGAATATTATATTTTGCTTTGGAAGTCAAGTTCTTACTGAAAATTTAATTTTTATGATTCATTACAAAAATTTGTCACAAAACAACGAAAACAGTGTCTGAAATTTACGCATCCATTCTAGAAAGTGGTAGGATATTCAGAAAAATTAATTTTGTTGAGTTAACTATTAAAATTTTGGTAATGACGGAACATGTCATATGGAAAAAAATACTTCTTTAATTTCAAAACGTGCAGTTAACTTGAGAATAAGTGAACGTAAAATCTGCAATTTAAGTTTCGTATTACAGTTTGTAACATGAATGCGAAATTGCAACACCTTTTTGGTAATACCAAACGTGAATTCTAATAACTTAACCTCCAAATTTTTGACTTTATCTCTGCCTTCGCGCCTAAGAGACTTCTCTTAGAGGCGTTTCGGGGATAAGCACGTAATGATACGTTTCCATTTTTGATGTGTAATTTATTACTTAACAAAATATCGCGCTTCTTTTTAGGGACGAATATTAAATTTTGCCCTTGAAGTCAAAATCTTATTGTGCTTTTTAGTTGAACAGTTTGTTAGAAAACATTTATTGCAAAATAAAGGAAACTGTTTTTCAAATTTACGTATTTATTCCACATACTTTTTAATTAACGAGAATTCGATTTGAACCCTGGTAATTTTGGTAAAAACAAATCGCGTTTAGGGAAATATTCTTCTTAAATTCAGAACATTTGATTAACTCGAGAATCAATAAACGAAAGTAGGGAAATTAAGTTTCGCATTGTTTTTAGCAAGATTTTAAAATCATTTTGACAAAACCAAACAAAAACTCTTAAATAATCTTATCACAAAATTTTTGACGTTATCCATGCTTTCGGGCCTAAGAAACTTCTTTTAGATAAGATGACCAAATCTAGTAGTAGTTTTTAGAGTTTTGTACTGTTTTTAAATCATGTATTCTCCAATTTAACAGCATACTGTAAATGTACTCCTCTCCGACAAGCGTATTCCCAAAACAGCTTCTTGGTTTATTTTTCTTGTTGTATTGTTTTTGATGATGGGATATATATGAAAAGGATAACGGACCCACGATATGAGTTGTATTTAAAGTTTAAATAATTATAATGACTGCAATTTATTTCCTGTTTAATAAAATTTTTGAAGCAGCATCTTGAGTGGTGAATCATCGAAGTAATATTCAAAAAATACAAAAAATGTAGCCACTAATATGTGTGAATTGAGAATATTTCATTTATTAGTTTCTAATAAATTATTCTAGTTAGTACGTTCTTGTTACAATTATACGTATATTTACTATTTTAGAATTTGTCGAAACAATCATTTAACTGAAAAGCTAAAAAATAGGTTTCCATTTATATTAACTTCAAAAGTCAAAAGAAGAAATCAAGTTTATCTATAAAAACATTGTTCGCTGAACCCAAAGTAAATTAAATCATAAATGATTTTGACAGTAACAATGTGAGTGAAAAATTAATTACTGGAGAAAAATGAAACTAACAAAAAAATCAATTTATAAACAAATATAAGTTTTTTGAATAGTAAATTGTATTCGTTAAAAATGATGTTTTTTAAGTAACAGTTCCGTATTTTTGGAAAAATGTTTCTCGCTTATGTACTATTTTTGAATTTATGAAAGTTGCACACCTTGGTTTAACAGGAGAATAAATTAAGGTAAATGTGCAGTTCTAACCTCAAAAATTCTCTTATCCATGTTTCGGGTATAAGAAGTGTTTGATTGATTCACAAGCCTTAGCAGTGTTGCTCTGAATTATGGATTCGAAAAAGTTTTCCGTTCGGCAAAATTGAAGCATTGAGTTATGCAGCCAGTAATTTTTCATTTAGAAATCAGTTGAATTTCTTTTCCCAAAATGCATAGAGTCCCCATCTGTTTGTCGGGAGCTTAAGCCCGAATTTGGTGAAATCTTTTCGAGGATACGACGGCAATTTCCCCCTGTAAAGACGAACTGCTCTTAGGCCGGACACGGTACTTATAGAAGCAGATTGCGTACTCTTAAGCCCGACAAGCGCACGGGCTTTTTCGTGATTTTACGCCCGCGGCACGGGTCTGTAGAGTCGCTCAGCATAATAATAATAATAATAATAATAATAATATATTTCAACGTTTTTTGATGGTTCTGAGCCACCAAACACACTTAAAGCATGCAGAATCGACTCAGAATAGGAAAAGGAGACGTTTAGCTAGAAACTGTATTTTTGTCGATTTTTATTGAATTTGAACTATATTTCAACGTTTTTTGATGGTTCTGAGCCACCAAACACACTTAAAGCATGCAGAATCGACTCAGAATAGGAAAAGGAGACGTTTAGGTCAATTTTATGCATTCTGGCGTTCGTAGATACAAGAAAACTGTTAAAATTCTTCAGAAACGTCACTTTTGAAGTGTTTTCTTGTACTTTTAAGCCAATCAGATACCCTACGGGCTCGGAAAGTGCAACGAAACCATCAAATTTTAGCTAGAAACTGCATTTTTGTCGATTTTTATTGAATTTGAACTATATTTCAACGTTTTTTGATGGTTCTGAGCCACCAAACACACTTAAAGCATGCAGAATCGACTCAGAATAGGAAAAGGAGACGTTTAGGTCAATTTTATGCATTCTGGCGTTCGTAGATACAAGAAAACTGTTAAAATTCTTCAGAAACGTCACTTTTGAAGTGTTTTCTTGTACTTTTAAGCCAATCAGATACCCTACGGGCTCGGAAAGTGCAACGAAACCATCAAATTTTAGCTAGAAACTGTATTTTTGTCGATTTTTATTGAATTTGAACTATATTTCAACGTTTTTTGATGGTTCTGAGCCACCAAACACACTTAAAGCATGCAGAATCGACTCAGAATAGGAAAAGGAGACGTTTAGGTCAATTTTATGCATTCTGGCGTTCGAAGATACAAGAAAACTGTTAAAATTCTTCAGAAACGTCACTTTTGAAGTGTTTTCTTGTACTTTTAAGCCAATCAGATACCCTACGGGCTCGGAAAGTGCAACGAAACCATCAAATTTTAGCTAGAAACTGTATTTTTGTCGATTTTTATTGAATTTGAACTATATTTCAACGTTTTTTGATGGTTCTGAGCCACCAAACACACTTAAAGCATGCAGAATCGACTCAGAATAGGAAAAGGAGACGTTTAGGTCAATTTTATGCATTCTGGCGTTCGTAGATACAAGAAAACTGTTAAAATTCTTCAGAAACGTCACTTTTGAAGTGTTTTCTTGTACTTTTAAGCCAATCAGATACCCTACGGGCTCGGAAAGTGCAACGAAACCATCAAATTTTAGCTAGAAACTGTATTTTTGTCGATTTTTATTGAATTTGAACTATATTTCAACGTTTTTTGATGGTTCTGAGCCACCAAACACACTTAAAGCATGCAGAATCGACTCAGAATAGGAAAAGGAGAAGTTTAGGTCAATTTTATGCATTCTGGCGTTCGTAGATACAAGAAAACTGTTAAAATTCTTCAGAAACGTCACTTTTGAAGTGTTTTCTTGTACTTTTAAGCCAATCAGATACCCAACGGGCTCGGAAAGTGCAACGAAACCATCAAATTTTAGCTAGAAACTGTATTTTTGTCGATTTTTATTGAATTTGAACTATATTTCAACGTTTTTTGATGGTTCTGAGCCACCAAACACACTTAAAGCATGCAGAATCGACTCAGAATAGGAAAAGGAGACGTTTAGGTCAATTTTATGCATTCTGGCGGTCGTAGATACAAGAAAACTGTTAAAATTCTTCAGAAACGTCACTTTTGAAGTGTTTTCTTGTACTTTTAAGCCAATCAGATACCCTACGGGCTCGGAAAGTGCAACGAAACCATCAAATTTTAGCTAGAAACTGTATTTTTGTCGATTTTTATTGAATTTGAACTATATTTCAACGTTTTTTGATGGTTCTGAGCCACCAAACACACTTAAAGCATGCAGAATCGACTCAGAATAGGAAAAGGAGACGTTTAGGTCAATTTTATGCATTCTGGCGTTCGTAGATACAAGAAAACTGTTAAAATTCTTCAGAAACGTCACTTTTGAGGTGTTTTCTTGTACTTTTAAGCCAATCAGATACCCTACGGGCTCGGAAAGTGCAACGAAACCATCAAATTTTAGCTAGAAACTGTATTTTTGTCGATTTTTATTGAATTTGAACTATATTTCAACGTTTTTTGATGGTTCTGAGCCACCAAACACACTTAAAGCATGCAGAATCGACTCAGAATAGGAAAAGGAGACGTTTAGGTCAATTTTATGCATTCTGGCGTTCGTAGATACAAGAAAACTGTTAAAATTCTTCAGAAACGTCACTTCTGAAGTGTTTTCTTGTACTTTTAAGCCAATCAGATACCCTACGGGCTCGGAAAGTGCAAACTGTATTTTTGTCGATTTTTATTGAATTTGAACTATATTTCAACGTTTTTTGATGGTTCTGAGCCACCAAACACACTTAAAGCATGCAGAATCGACTCAGAATAGGAAAAGGAGACTTTTAGGTCAATTTTATGCATTCTGGCGTTCGTAGATACAAGAAAACTGTTAAAATTCTTCAGAAACGTCACTTTTGAAGTGTTTTCTTGTACTTTTAAGCCAATCAGATACCCAACGGGCTCGGAAAGTGCAACGAAACCATCAAATTTTAGCTAGAAACTGTATTTTTGTCGATTTTTATTGAATTTGAACTATATTTCAACGTTTTTTGATGGTTCTGAGCCACCAAACACACTTAAAGCATGCAGAATCGACTCAGAATAGGAAAAGGAGACGTTTAGGTCAATTTTATGCATTCTGGCCTTCGTAGATACAAGAAAACTGTTAAAATTCTTCAGAAACGTCACTTTTGAAGTGTTTTCTTGTACTTTTAAGCCAATCAGATACCCTACGGGCTCGGAAAGTGCAACGAAACCATCAAATTTTAGCTAGAAACTGTATTTTTGTCGATTTTTATTGAATTTGAACTATATTTCAACGTTTTTTGATGGTTCTGAGCCACCAAACACACTTAAAGCATGCAGAATCGACTCAGAATAGGAAAAGGAGACGTTTAGGTCAATTTTATGCATTCTGGCGTTCGTAGATACAAGAAAACTGTTAAAATTCTTCAGAAACGTCACTTCTGAAGTGTTTTCTTGTACTTTTAAGCCAATCAGATACCCTACGGGCTCGGAAAGTGCAAACTGTATTTTTGTCGATTTTTATTGAATTTGAACTATATTTCAACGTTTTTTGATGGTTCTGAGCCACCAAACACACTTAAAGCATGCAGAATCGACTCAGAATAGGAAAAGGAGACTTTTAGGTCAATTTTATGCATTCTGGCGTTCGTAGATACAAGAAAACTGTTAAAATTCTTCAGAAACGTCACTTTTGAAGTGTTTTCTTGTACTTTTAAGCCAATCAGATACCCAACGGGCTCGGAAAGTGCAACGAAACCATCAAATTTTAGCTAGAAACTGTATTTTTGTCGATTTTTATTGAATTTGAACTATATTTCAACGTTTTTTGATGGTTCTGAGCCACCAAACACACTTAAAGCATGCAGAATCGACTCAGAATAGGAAAAGGAGACGTTTAGGTCAATTTTATGCATTCTGGCCTTCGTAGATACAAGAAAACTGTTAAAATTCTTCAGAAACGTCACTTTTGAAGTGTTTTCTTGTACTTTTAAGCCAATCAGATACCCTACGGGCTCGGAAAGTGCAACGAAACCATCAAATTTTAGCTAGAAACTGTATTTTTGTCGATTTTTATTGAATTTGAACTATATTTCAACGTTTTTTGATGGTTCTGAGCCACCAAACACACTTAAAGCATGCAGAATCGACTCAGAATAGGAAAAGGAGACGTTTAGGTCAATTTTATGCATTCTGGCGTTCGTAGATACAAGAAAACTGTTAAAATTCTTCAGAAACGTCACTTTTGAAGTGTTTTCTTGTACTTTTAAGCCAATCAGATACCCTACGGGCTCGGAAAGTGCAACGAAACCATCAAATTTTAGCTAGAAACTGTATTTTTGTCGATTTTTATTGAATTTGAACTATATTTCAACGTTTTTTGATGGTTCTGAGCCACCAAACACACTTAAAGCATGCAGAATCGACTCAGAATAGGAAAAGGAGACGTTTAGGTCAATTTTATGCATTCTGGCGTTCGTAGATACAAGAAAACTGTTAAAATTCTTCAGAAACGTCACTTTTGAAGTGTTTTCTTGTACTTTTAAGCCAATCAGATACCCTACGGGCTCGGAAAGTGCAACGAAACCATCAAATTTTAGCTAGAAACTGTATTTTTGTCGATTTTTATTGAATTTGAACTATATTTCAACGTTTTTTGATGGTTCTGAGCCACCAAACACACTTAAAGCATGCAGAATCGACTCAGAATAGGAAAAGGAGACGTTTAGGTCAATTTTATGCATTCTGGCGTTCGTAGATACAAGAAAACTGTTAAAATTCTTCAGAAACGTCACTTTTGAAGTGTTTTCTTGTACTTTTAAGCCAATCAGATACCCTACGGGCTCGGAAAGTGCAACGAAACCATCAAATTTTAGCTAGAAACTGTATTTTTGTCGATTTTTATTGAATTTGAACTATATTTCAACGTTTTTTGATGGTTCTGAGCCACCAAACACACTTAAAGCATGCAGAATCGACTCAGAATAGGAAAAGGAGACGTTTAGGTCAATTTTATGCATTCTGGCGTTCGTAGATGCAAGAAAACTGTTAAAATTCTTCAGAAACGTCACTTTTGAAGTGTTTTCTTGTACTTTTAAGCCAATCAGATACCCTACGGGCTCGGAAAGTGCAACGAAACCATCAAATTTTAGCTAGAAACTGTATTTTTGTCGATTTTTATTGAATTTGAACTATATTTCAACGTTTTTTGATGGTTCTGAGCCACCAAACACACTTAAAGCATGCAGAATCGACTCAGAATAGGAAAAGGAGACGTTTAGGTCAATTTTATGCATTCTGGCGTTCGTAGATACAAGAAAACTGTTAAAATTCTTCAGAAACGTCACTTTTGAAGTGTTTTCTTGTACTTTTAAGCCAATCAGATACCCTACGGGCTCGGAAAGTGCAACGAAACCATCAAATTTTAGCTAGAAACTGTATTTTTGTCGATTTTTATTGAATTTGAACTATATTTCAACGTTTTTTGATGGTTCTGAGCCACCAAACACACTTAAAGCATGCAGAATCGACTCAGAATAGGAAAAGGAGACGTTTAGGTCAATTTTATGCATTCTGGCGTTCGTAGATACAAGAAAACTGTTAAAATTCTTCAGAAACGTCGCTTTTGAAGTGTTTTCTTGTACTTTTAAGCCAATCAGATACCCTACGGGCTCGGAAAGTGCAACGAAACCATCAAATTTTAGCTAGAAACTGTATTTTTGTCGATTTTTATTGAATTTGAACTATATTTCAACGTTTTTTGATGGTTCTGAGCCACCAAACACACTTAAAGCATGCAGAATCGACTCAGAATAGGAAAAGGAGACGTTTAGGTCAATTTTATGCATTCTGGCGTTCGTAGATACAAGAAAACTGTTAAAATTCTTCAGAAACGTCACTTTTGAAGTGTTTTCTTGTACTTTTAAGCCAATCAGATACCCTACGGGCTCGGAAAGTGCAACGAAACCATCAAATTTTAGCTAGAAACTGTATTTTTGTCGATTTTTATTGAATTTGAACTATATTTCAACGTTTTTTGATGGTTCTGAGCCACCAAACACACTTAAAGCATGCAGAATCGACTCAGAATAGGAAAAGGAGACGTTTAGGTCAATTTTATGCATTCTGGCGTTCGTAGATACAAGAAAACTCTAAAAATTCTTCAGAAACGTCACTTTTGAAGTGTTTTCTTGTACTTTTAAGCCAATCAGATACCCTACGGGCTCGGAAAGTGCAACGAAACCATCAAATTTTAGCTAGAAACTGTATTTTTGTCGATTTTTATTGAATTTGAACTATATTTCAACGTTTTTTGATGGTTCTGAGCCACCAAACACACTTAAAGCATGCAGAATCGACTCAGAATAGGAAAAGGAGACGTTTAGGTCAATTTTATGCATTCTGGCGTTCGTAGATACAAGAAAACTGTTAAAATTCTTCAGAAACGTCACTTTTGAAGTGTTTTCTTGTACTTTTAAGCCAATCAGATACCCTACGGGCTCGGAAAGTGCAACGAAACCATCAAATTTTAGCTAGAAACTGTATTTTTGTCGATTTTTATTGAATTTGAACTATATTTCAACGTTTTTTGATGGTTCTGAAACACCAAACACACTTAAAGCATGCAGAATCGACTCAGAATAGGAAAAGGAGACGTTTAGGTCAATTTTATGCATTCTGGCGTTCGTAGATACAAGAAAACTGTTAAAATTCTTCAGAAACGTCACTTTTGAAGTGTTTTCTTGTACTTTTAAGCCAATCAGATACCCTACGGGCTCGGAAAGTGCAACGAAACCATCAAATTTTAGCTAGAAACTGTATTTTTGTCGATTTTTATTGAATTTGAACTATATTTCAACGTTTTTTGATGGTTCTGAGCCACCAAACACACTTAAAGCATGCAGAATCGACTCAGAATAGGAAAAGGAGACGTTTAGGTCAATTTTATGCATTCTGGCGTTCGTAGATACAAGAAAACTGTTAAAATTCTTCAGAAACGTCGCTTTTGAAGTGTTTTCTTGTACTTTTAAGCCAATCAGATACCCTACGGGCTCGGAAAGTGCAACGAAACCATCAAATTTTAGCTAGAAACTGTATTTTTGTCGATTTTTATTGAATTTGAACTATATTTCAACGTTTTTTGATGGTTCTGAGCCACCAAACACACTTAAAGCATGCAGAATCGACTCAGAATAGGAAAAGGAGACGTTTAGGTCAATTTTATGCATTCTGGCGTTCGTAGATACAAGAAAACTGTTAAAATTCTTCAGAAACGTCACTTTTGAAGTGTTTTCTTGTACTTTTAAGCCAATCAGATACCCTACGGGCTCGGAAAGTGCAACGAAACCATCAAATTTTAGCTAGAAACTGTATTTTTGTCGATTTTTATTGAATTTGAACTATATTTCAACGTTTTTTGATGGTTCTGAGCCACCAAACACACTTAAAGCATGCAGAATCGACTCAGAATAGGAAAAGGAGACGTTTAGGTCAATTTTATGCATTCTGGCGTTCGTAGATACAAGAAAACTCTAAAAATTCTTCAGAAACGTCACTTTTGAAGTGTTTTCTTGTACTTTTAAGCCAATCAGATACCCTACGGGCTCGGAAAGTGCAACGAAACCATCAAATTTTAGCTAGAAACTGTATTTTTGTCGATTTTTATTGAATTTGAACTATATTTCAACGTTTTTTGATGGTTCTGAGCCACCAAACACACTTAAAGCATGCAGAATCGACTCAGAATAGGAAAAGGAGACGTTTAGGTCAATTTTATGCATTCTGGCGTTCGTAGATACAAGAAAACTGTTAAAATTCTTCAGAAACGTCACTTTTGAAGTGTTTTCTTGTACTTTTAAGCCAATCAGATACCCTACGGGCTCGGAAAGTGCAACGAAACCATCAAATTTTAGCTAGAAACTGTATTTTTGTCGATTTTTATTGAATTTGAACTATATTTCAACGTTTTTTGATGGTTCTGAGCCACCAAACACACTTAAAGCATGCAGAATCGACTCAGAATAGGAAAAGGAGACGTTTAGGTCAATTTTATGCATTCTGGCGTTCGTAGATACAAGAAAACTGTTAAAATTCTTCAGAAACGTCACTTTTGAAGTGTTTTCTTGTACTTTTAAGCCAATCAGATACCCTACGGGCTCGGAAAGTGCAACGAAACCATCAAATTTTAGCTAGAAACTGTATTTTTGTCGATTTTTATTGAATTTGAACTATATTTCAACGTTTTTTGATGGTTCTGAGCCACCAAACACACTTAAAGCATGCAGAATCGACTCAGAATAGGAAAAGGAGACGTTTAGGTCAATTTTATGCATTCTGGCGTTCGTAGATACAAGAAAACTGTTAAAATTCTTCAGAAACGTCACTTTTGAAGTGTTTTCTTGTACTTTTAAGCCAATCAGATACCCTACGGGCTCGGAAAGTGCAACGAAACCATCAAATTTTAGCTAGAAACTGTATTTTTGTCGATTTTTATTGAATTTGAACTATATTTCAACGTTTTTTGATGGTTCTGAGCCACCAAACACACTTAAAGCATGCAGAATCGACTCAGAATAGGAAAAGGAGACGTTTAGGTCAATTTTATGCATTCTGGCGTTCGTAGATACAAGAAAACTGTTAAAATTCTTCAGAAACGTCACTTTTGAAGTGTTTTCTTGTACTTTTAAGCCAATCAGATACCCTACGGGCTCGGAAAGTGCAACGAAACCATCAAATTTTAGCTAGAAACTGTATTTTTGTCGATTTTTATTGAATTTGAACTATATTTCAACGTTTTTTGATGGTTCTGAGCCACCAAACACACTTAAAGCATGCAGAATCGACTCAGAATAGGAAAAGGAGACGTTTAGGTCAATTTTATGCATTCTGGCGTTCGTAGATACAAGAAAACTGTTAAAATTCTTCAGAAACGTCACTTTTGAAGTGTTTTCTTGTACTTTTAAGCCAATCAGATACCCTACGGGCTCGGAAAGTGCAACGAAACCATCAAATTTTAGCTAGAAACTGTATTTTTGTCGATTTTTATTGAATTTGAACTATATTTCAACGTTTTTTGATGGTTCTGAGCCACCAAACACACTTAAAGCATGCAGAATCGACTCAGAATAGGAAAAGGAGACGTTTAGGTCAATTTTATGCATTCTGGCGTTCGTAGATACAAGAAAACTGTTAAAATTCTTCAGAAACGTCACTTTTGAGGTGTTTTCTTGTACTTTTAAGCCAATCAGATACCCTACGGGCTCGGAAAGTGCAACGAAACCATCAAATTTTAGCTAGAAACTGTATTTTTGTCGATTTTTATTGAATTTGAACTATATTTCAACGTTTTTTTATGGTTCTGAGCCACCAAACACACTTAAAGCATGCAGAATCGACTCAGAATAGGAAAAGGAGACGTTTAGGTCAATTTTATGCATTCTGGCGTTCGTAGATACAAGAAAACTGTTAAAATTCTTCAGAAACGTCACTTTTGAAGTGTTTTCTTGTACTTTTAAGCCAATCAGATACCCTACGGGCTCGGAAAGTGCAACGAAACCATCAAATTTTAGCTAGAAACTGTATTTTTGTCGATTTTTATTGAATTTGAACTATATTTCAACGTTTTTTGATGGTTCTGAGCCACCAAACACACTTAAAGCATGCAGAATCGACTCAGAATAGGAAAAGGAGACGTTTAGGTCAATTTTATGCATTCTGGCGTTCGTAGATACAAGAAAACTGTTAAAATTCTTCAGAAACGTCACTTTTGAAGTCTTTTCTTGTACTTTTAAGCCAATCAGATACCCTACGGGCTCGGAAAGTGCAACGAAACCATCAAATTTTAGCTAGAAACTGTATTTTTGTCGATTTTTATTGAATTTGAACTATATTTCAACGTTTTTTGATGGTTCTGAGCCACCAAACACACTTAAAGCATGCAGAATCGACTCAGAATAGGAAAAGGAAACGTTTAGGTCAATTTTATGCATTCTGGCGTTCGTAGATACAAGAAAACTGTTAAAACTCTTCAGAAACGTCACTTTTGAAGTGTTTTCTTGTACTTTTAAGCCAATCAGATACCCTACGGGCTCGGAAAGTACAACGAAACCATCAAATTTTAGCTAGAAACTGTATTTTTGTCGATTTTTATTGAATTTGAACTATATTTCAACGTTTTTTGATGGTTCTGAGCCACCAAACACACTTAAAGCATGCAGAATCGACTCAGAATAGGAAAAGGAGACGTTTAGGTCAATTTTATGCATTCTGGCGTTCGTAGATACAAGAAAACTGTTAAAATTCTTCAGAAACGTCACTTTTGAAGTGTTTTCTTGTACTTTTAAGCCAATCAGATACCCTACGGGCTCGGAAACTGCAACGAAACCATCAAATTTTAGCTAGAAACTGTATTTTTGTCGATTTTTATTGAATTTGAACTATATTTCAACGTTTTTTGATGGTTCTGAGCCACCAAACACACTTAAAGCATGCAGAATCGACTCAGAATAGGAAAAGGAGACGTTTAGGTCAATTTTATGCATTCTGGCGTTCGTAGATACAAGAAAACTTTTAAAATTCTTCAGAAACGTCACTTTTGAAGTGTTTTCTTGTACTTTTAAGCCAATCAGATACCCTACGGGCTCGGAAAGTGCAACGAAACCATCAAATTTTAGCTAGAAACTGTATTTTTGTCGATTTTTATTGAATTTGAACTATATTTCAACGTTTTTTGATGGTTCTGAGCCACCAAACACACTTAAAGCATGCAGAATCGACTCAGAATAGGAAAAGGAGACGTTTACGTCAATTTTATGCATTCTGGCGTTCGTAGATACAAGAAAACTGTTAAAATTCTTCAGAAACGTCACTTTTGAGGTGTTTTCTTGTACTTTTAAGCCAATCAGATACCCTACGGGCTCGGAAAGTGCAACGAAACCATCAAATTTTAGCTAGAAACTGTATTTTTGTCGATTTTTATTGAATTTGAACTATATTTCAACGTTTTTTTATGGTTCTGAGCCACCAAACACACTTAAAGCATGCAGAATCGACTCAGAATAGGAAAAGGAGACGTTTAGGTCAATTTTATGCATTCTGGCGTTCGTAGATACAAGAAAACTGTTAAAATTCTTCAGAAACGTCACTTTTGAAGTGTTTTCTTGTACTTTTAAGCCAATCAGATACCCTACGGGCTCGGAAAGTGCAACGAAACCATCAAATTTTAGCTAGAAACTGTATTTTTGTCGATTTTTATTGAATTTGAACTATATTTCAACGTTTTTTGATGGTTCTGAGCCACCAAACACACTTAAAGCATGCAGAATCGACTCAGAATAGGAAAAGGAGACGTTTAGGTCAATTTTATGCATTCTGGCGTTCGTAGATACAAGAAAACTGTTAAAATTCTTCAGAAACGTCACTTTTGAAGTCTTTTCTTGTACTTTTAAGCCAATCAGATACCCTACGGGCTCGGAAAGTGCAACGAAACCATCAAATTTTAGCTAGAAACTGTATTTTTGTCGATTTTTATTGAATTTGAACTATATTTCAACGTTTTTTGATGGTTCTGAGCCACCAAACACACTTAAAGCATGCAGAATCGACTCAGAATAGGAAAAGGAAACGTTTAGGTCAATTTTATGCATTCTGGCGTTCGTAGATACAAGAAAACTGTTAAAATTCTTCAGAAACGTCACTTTTGAAGTGTTTTCTTGTACTTTTAAGCCAATCAGATACCCTACGGGCTCGGAAAGTGCAACGAAACCATCAAATTTTAGCTAGAAACTGTATTTTTGTCGATTTTTATTGAATTTGAACTATATTTCAACGTTTTTTGATGGTTCTGAGCCACCAAACACACTTAAAGCATGCAGAATCGACTCAGAATAGGAAAAGGAGACGTTTAGGTCAATTTTATGCATTCTGGCGTTCGTAGATACAAGAAAACTGTTAAAATTCTTCAGAAACGTCACTTTTGAAGTGTTTTCTTGTACTTTTAAGCCAATCAGATACCCTACGGGATCGGAAAGTGCAACGAAACCATCAAATTTTAGCTAGAAACTGTATTTTTGTCGATTTTTATTGAATTTGAACTATATTTCAACGTTTTTTGATGGTTCTGAGCCACCAAACACACTTAAAGCATGCAGAATCGACTCAGAATAGGAAAAGAAGACGTTTAGGTCAATTTTATGCATTCTGGCGTTCGTAGATACAAGAAAACTGTTAAAATTCTTCAGAAACGTCACTTTTGAAGTGTTTTCTTGTACTTTTAAGCCAATCAGATACCCTACGGGCTCGGAAAGTGCAACGAAACCATCAAATTTTAGCTAGAAGCTGTATTTTTGTCGATTTTTATTGAATTTGAACTATATTTCAACGTTTTTTGATGGTTCTGAGCCACCAAACACACTTAAAGCATGCAGAATCGACTCAGAATAGGAAAAGGAGACGTTTAGGTCAATTTTATGCATTCTGGCGTTCGTAGATACAAGAAAACTGTTAAAATTCTTCAGAAACGTCACTTTAGAAGTGTTTTCTTGTACCTTTTAAGCCAATCAGATACCCTACGGGCTCGGAAAGTGCAACGAAACCATCAAATTTTAGCTAGAAACTGTATTTTTGTCGATTTTTATTGAATTTGAACTATATTTCAACGTTTTCTGATGGTTCTGAGCCACCAAACACACTTAAAGCATGCAGAATCGACTCAGAATAGGAAAAGGAGACGTTTAGGTCAATTTTATGCATTCTGGCGTTCGTAGATACAAGAAAACTGTTAAAATTCTTCAGAAACGTCACTTTTGAAGTGTTTTCTTGTACTTTTAAGCCAATCAGATACCCTACGGGTTCGGAAAGTGCAACGAAACCATCAAATTTTAGCTAGAAACTGTATTTTTGTCGATTTTTATTGAATTTGAACTATATTTCAACGTTTTTTCATGGTTCTGAGCCACCAAACACACTTAAAGCATGCAGAATCGACTCAGAATAGGAAAAGGAGACGTTTAGGTCAATTTTATGCATTCTGGCGTTCGTAGATACAAGAAAACTGTTAAAATTCTTCAGAAACGTCACTTTTGAAGTGTTTTCTTGTACTTTTAAGCCAATCAGATACCCTACGGGCTCGGAAAGTGCAACGAAACCATCAAATTTTAGCTAGAAACTGTATTTTTGTCGATTTTTATTGAATTTGAACTATATTTCAACGTTTTTTGATGTTTCTGAGCCCCAAACACACTTAAAGCATGCAGAATCGACTCAGAATAGGAAAAGGAGACGTTTAGGTCAATTTTATGCATTCTGGCGTTCGTAGATACAAGAAAACTGTTAAAATTCTTCAGAAACGTCACTTTTGAAGTGTTTTCTTGTACTTTTAAGCCAATCAGATACCCTACGGGCTCGGAAAGTGCAACGAAACCATCAAATTTTAGCTAGAAACTGTATTTTTGTCGATTTTTATTGAATTTGAACTATATTTCAACGTTTTTTGATGGTTCTGAGCCACCAAACACACTTAAAGCATGCAGAATCGACTCAGAATAGGAAAAGGAGACGTTTAGGTCAATTTTATGCATTCTGGCGTTCGTAGATACAAGAAAACTGTTAAAATTCTTCAGAAACGTCACTTTTGAAGTGTTTTCTTGTACTTTTAAGCCAATCAGATACCCTACGGGCTCGGAAAGTGCAACGAAACCATCAAATTTTAGCTAGAAACTGTATTTTTGTCGATTTTTATTGAATTTGAACTATATTTCAACGTTTTTTGATGGTTCTGAGCCACCAAACACACTTAAAGCATGCAGAATCGACTCAGAATAGGAAAAGGAGACGTTTAGGTCAATTTTATGCATTCTGGCGTTCGTAGATACAAGAAAACTGTTAAAATTCTTAGTTGCACTTTCCGAGCCCGTAGATTATCTGATTGGCTTAAAAGTACAAGAAAACACTTCAAAAGTGACGTTTCTGAAGAATTTTAACAGTTTTCTTGTATCTACGAACGCCAGAATGCATAAAATTGACCTAAACGTCTCCTTTTCCTATTCTGAGTCGATTCTGCATGCTTTAAGTGTGTTTGGTGGCTCAGAACCATCAAAAAACGTTGAAATATAGTTCAAATTCAATACAAATCGACAAAAATACAGTTTCTAGCTAAAATTTGATGGTTTCGTTGCACTTTCCGAGCCCGTAGGGTATCTGATTGGCTTAAAAGTACAAGAAAACACTTCAAAAGTGACGTTTCTGAAGAATTTTAACAGTTTTCTTGTATCTACGAACGCCAGAATGCATAAAATTGACCTAAACGTCTCCTTTTCCTATTCTGAGTCGATTCTGCATGCTTTAAGTGTGTTTGGTGGCTCAGAACCATCAAAAAACGTTGAAATATAGTTCAAATTCAATAAAAATCGACAAAAATACAGTTTCTAGCTAAAATTTGATGGTTTCGTTGCACTTTCCGAGCCCGTAGGGTATCTGATTGGCTTAAAAGTACAAGAAAACACTTCAAAAGTGACGTTTCTGAAGAATTTTAACAGTTTTCTTGTATCTACGAACGCCAGAATGCATAAAATTGACCTAAACGTCTCCTTTTCCTATTCTGAGTCGATTCTGCATGCTTTAAGTGTGTTTGGTGGCTCTGAACCATCAAAAAACGTTGAAATATAGTTCAAATTCAATAAAAATCGACAAAAATACAGTTTCTAGCTAAAATTTGATGGTTTCGTTGCACTTTCCGAGCCCGTAGGGTATCTGATTGGCTTAAAAGTACAAGAAAACACTTCAAAAGTGACGTTTCTGAAGAATTTTAACAGTTTTCTTGTATCTACGAACGCCAGAATGCATAAAATTGACCTAAACGTCTCCTTTTCCTATTCTGAGTCGATTCAGCATGCTTTAAGTGTGTTTGGTGGCTCAGAACCATCAAAAAACGTTGAAATATAGTTCAAATTCAATAAAAATCGACAAAAATACAGTTTCTAGCTAAAATTTGATGGTTTCGTTGCACTTTCCGAGCCCGTAGGGTATCTGAATGGCTTAAAAGTACAAGAAAACACTTCAAAAGTGACGTTTCTGAAGAATTTTAACAGTTTTCTTGTATCTACGAACGCCAGAATGCATAAAATTGACCTAAACGTCTCCTTTTCCTATTCTGAGTCGATTCTGCATGCTTTAAGTGTGTTTGGTGGCTCAGAACCATCAAAAAACGTTGAAATATAGTTCAAATTCAATAAAAATCGACAAAAATACAGTTTCTAGCTAAAATTTGATGGTTTCGTTGTACTTTCCGAGCCCGTAGGGTATCTGATTGGCTTAAAAGTACAAGAAAACACTTCAAAAGTGACGTTTCTGAAGAATTTTAACAGTTTTCTTGTATCTACGAACGCCAGAATGCATAAAATTTACCTAAACGTCTCCTTTTCCTATTCTGAGTCGATTCTGCATGCTTTAAGTGTGTTTGGTGGCTCAGAACCGTCAAAAAACGTTGAAATATAGTTCAAATACAATAAAAATCGACAAAAATACAGTTTCTAGCTAAAATTTGATGGTTTCGTTGCACTTTCCGAGCCCGTAGGGTATCTGATTGGCTTAAAAGTACAAGAAAACACTTCAAAAGTGACGTTTCTGAAGAGTTTTAACAGTTTTCTTGTATCTACGAACGCCAGAATGCATAAAATTGACCTAAACGTCTCCTTTTCCTATTCTGAGTCGATTCTGCATGCTTTAAGTGTGTTTGGTGGCTCAGAACCATCAAAAAACGTTGAAATATAGTTCAAAATCAATAAAAATCGACAAAAATACAGTTTCTAGCTAAAATTTGATGGTTTCGTTGCACTTTCCGAGCCCGTAGGGTATCTGATTTACTTAAAAGTACAAGAAAACACTTCAAAAGTGACGTTTCTGAAGAATTTTAACAGTTTTCTTGTATCTACGAACGCCAGAATGCATAAAATTGACCTAAACGTCTCCTTTTCCTATTCTGAGTCGATTCTGCATGCTTTAAGTGTGTTTGGTGGCTCAGAACCATCAAAAAACGTTGAAATATAGTTCAAATTCAATAAAAATCGACAAAAATACAGTTTCTAGCTAAAATTTGATGGTTTCGTTGCACTTTCCGAGCCCGTTGGGTATCTGATTGGCTTAAAAGTACAAGAAAACACTTCAGAAGTGACGTTTCTGAAGAATTTTAACAGTTTTCTTGTATCTACGAACGCCAGAATGCATAAAATTGACCTAAACGTCTCCTTTTCCTATTCTGAGTCGATTCTGCATGCTTTAAGTGTGTTTGGTGGCTCAGAACCATCAAAAAACGTTGAAATATAGTTCAAATTCAATAAAAATCGACAAAAATACAGTTTCCAGCTAAAATTTGATGGTTTCGGTGCACTTTCCGAGCCCGTAGGGTATCTGATTGGCTTAAAAGTACAAGAAAACACTTCAAAAGTGACGTTTCTGAAGAATTTTAACAGTTTTCTTGTATCTACGAACGCCAGAATGCATAAAATTGACCTAAACGTCTCCTTTTCCTATTCTGAGTCGATTCTGCATGCTTTAAGTGTGTTTGGTGGCTCAGAACCATCAAAAAACGTTGAAATATAGTTCAAATTCAATAAAAATCGACAAAAATACAGTTTCTAGCTAAAATTTGATGGTTTCGTTGCACTTTCCGAGCCCGTAGGGTATCTGATTGGCTTAAAAGTACAAGAAAACACTTCAAAAGTGACGTTTCTGAAGAATTTTAACAGTTTTCTTGTATCTACGAACGCCAGAATGCATAAAATTGACCTAAACGTCTCTTTTTCCTATTCTGAGTCGATTCTGCATGCTTTAAGTGTGTTTGGTGGCTCAGAACCATCAAAAAACGTTGAAATATAGTTCAAATTCAATAAAAATCGACAAAAATACAGTTTCTAGCTAAAATTTGATGGTTTCGTTGCACTTTCCGAGCCCGTAGGGTATCTGATTGGCTTAAAAGTACAAGAAAACACTTCAAAAGTGACGTTTCTGAAGAATTTTAACAGTTTTCTTGTATCTACGAACGCCAGAATGCATAAAATTGACCTAAACGTCTCCTTTTCCTATTCTGAGTCGATTCTGCATGCTTTAAGTGTGTTTGGTGGCTCAGAACCATCAAAAAACGTTGAAATATAGTTCAAATTCAATAAAAATCGACAAAAATACAGTTTCTAGCTAAAATTTGATGGTTTCGTTGCACTTTCCGTAGGGTATCTGATTGGCTTAAAAGTACAAGAAAACACTTCAAAAGTGACGTTTCTGAAGAATTTTAACAGTTTTCTTGTATCTACGAACGCCAGAATGCATAAAATTGACCTTAACGTCTCCTTTTCCTATTCTGAGTCGATTCTGCATGCTTTAAGTGTGTTTGGTGGCTCAGAACCATCAAAAAACGTTGAAATATAGTTCAAATTCAATAAAAATCGACAAAAATACAGTTTCTAGCTAAAATTTGATGGTTTCGTTGCACTTTCCGAGCCCGTAGGGTATCTGATTGGCTTAAAAGTACAAGAAAACACTTCAAAAGTGACGTTTCTGAAGAATTTTAACAGTTTTCTTGTATCTACGAACGCCAGAATGCATAAAATTGACCTAAACGTCTCCTTTTCCTATTCTGAGTCGATTCTGAACAAGAAAACTGTTAAAATTCTTCAGAAACGTCACTTTTGAAGTGTTTTCTTGTACTTTTAAGCCAATCAGATACCCTACGGGCTCGGAAAGTGCAACGAAACCATCAAATTTTAGCTAGAAACTGTATTTTTGTCGATTTTTATTGAATTTGAACTATATTTCAACGTTTTTTGATGGTTCTGAGCCACCAAACACACTTAAAGCATGCAGAATCGACTCAGAATAGGAAAAGGAGACGTTTAGGTCAATTTTATGCATTCTGGCGTTCGTAGATACAAGAAAACTGTTAAAATTCTTCAGAAACGTCACTTTTGAAGTGTTTTCTTGTACTTTTAAGCCAATCAGATACCCTACGGGCTCGGAAAGTGCAACGAAACCATCAAATTTTAGCTAGAAACTGTATTTTTGTCGATTTTTATTGAATTTGAACTATATTTCAACGTTTTTTGATGGTTCTGAGCCACCAAACACACTTAAAGCATGCAGAATCGACTCAGAATAGGAAAAGGAGACGTTTAGGTCAATTTTATGCATTCTGGCGTTCGTAGATACAAGAAAACTGTTAAAATTCTTCAGAAACGTCACTTTTGAAGTGTTTTCTTGTACTTTTAAGCCAATCAGATACCCTACGGGCTCGGAAAGTGCAACGAAACCATCAAATTTTAGCTAGAAACTGTATTTTTGTCGATTTTTATTGAATTTGTACTATATTTCAACGTTTTTTCATGGTTCTGAGCCACCAAACACACTTAAAGCATGCAGAATCGACTCAGAATAGGAAAAGGAGACGTTTAGGTCAATTTTATGCATTCTGGCGTTCGTAGATACAAGAAAACTGTTAAAATTCTTCAGAAACGTCACTTTTGAAGTGTTTTCTTGTACTTTTAAGCCAATCAGATACCCTACGGGCTCGGAAAGTGCAACGAAACCATCAAATTTTAGCTAGAAACTGTATTTTTGTCGATTTTTATTGAATTTGAACTATATTTCAACGTTTTTTGATGTTTCTGAGCCCCAAACACACTTAAAGCATGCAGAATCGACTCAGAATAGGAAAAGGAGACGTTTAGGTCAATTTTATGCATTCTGGCGTTCGTAGATACAAGAAAACTGTTAAAATTCTTCAGAAACGTCACTTTTGAAGTGTTTTCTTGTACTTTTAAGCCAATCAGATACCCTACGGGCTCGGAAAGTGCAACGAAACCATCAAATTTTAGCTAGAAACTGTATTTTTGTCGATTTTTATTGAATTTGAACTATATTTCAACGTTTTTTGATGGTTCTGAGCCACCAAACACACTTAAAGCATGCAGAATCGACTCAGAATAGGAAAAGGAGACGTTTAGGTCAATTTTATGCATTCTGGCGTTCGTAGATACAAGAAAACTGTTAAAATTCTTCAGAAACGTCACTTTTGAAGTGTTTTCTTGTACTTTTAAGCCAATCAGATACCCTACGGGCTCGGAAAGTGCAACGAAACCATCAAATTTTAGCTAGAAACTGTATTTTTGTCGATTTTTATTGAATTTGAACTATATTTCAACGTTTTTTGATGGTTCTGAGCCACCAAACACACTTAAAGCATGCAGAATCGACTCAGAATAGGAAAAGGAGACGTTTAGGTCAATTTTATGCATTCTGGCGTTCGTAGATACAAGAAAACTGTTAAAATTCTTCGTTGCACTTTCCGAGCCCGTAGATTATCTGATTGGCTTAAAAGTACAAGAAAACACTTCAAAAGTGACGTTTCTGAAGAATTTTAACAGTTTTCTTGTATCTACGAACGCCAGAATGCATAAAATTGACCTAAACGTCTCCTTTTCCTATTCTGAGTCGATTCTGCATGCTTTAAGTGTGTTTGGTGGCTCAGAACCATCAAAAAACGTTGAAATATAGTTCAAATTCAATAAAAATCGACAAAAATACAGTTTCTAGCTAAAATTTGATGGTTTCGTTGCACTTTCCGAGCCCGTAGGGTATCTGATTGGCTTAAAAGTACAAGAAAACACTTCAAAAGTGACGTTTCTGAAGAATTTTAACAGTTTTCTTGTATCTACGAACGCCAGAATGCATAAAATTGACCTAAACGTCTCCTTTTCCTATTCTGAGTCGATTCTGCATGCTTTAAGTGTGTTTGGTGGCTCAGAACCATCAAAAAACGTTGAAATATAGTTCAAATTCAATAAAAATCGACAAAAATACAGTTTCTAGCTAAAATTTGATGGTTTCGTTGCACTTTCCGAGCCCGTAGGGTATCTGATTGGCTTAAAAGTACAAGAAAACACTTCAAAAGTGACGTTTCTGAAGAATTTTAACAGTTTTCTTGTATCTACGAACGCCAGAATGCATAAAATTGACCTAAACGTCTCCTTTTCCTATTCTGAGTCGATTCTGCATGCTTTAAGTGTGTTTGGTGGCTCTGAACCATCAAAAAACGTTGAAATATAGTTCAAATTCAATAAAAATCGACAAAAATACAGTTTCTAGCTAAAATTTGATGGTTTCGTTGCACTTTCCGAGCCCGTAGGGTATCTGATTGGCTTAAAAGTACAAGAAAACACTTCAAAAGTGACGTTTCTGAAGAATTTTAACAGTTTTCTTGTATCTACGAACGCCAGAATGCATAAAATTGACCTAAACGTCTCCTTTTCCTATTCTGAGTCGATTCTGCATGCTTTAAGTGTGTTTGGTGGCTCAGAACCATCAAAAAACGTTGAAATATAGTTCAAATTCAATAAAAATCGACAAAAATACAGTTTCTAGCTAAAATTTGATGGGTTCGTTGCACTTTCCGAGCCCGTAGGGTATCTGATTGGCTTAAAAGTACAAGAAAACACTTCAAAAGTGACGTTTCTGAAGAATTTTAACAGTTTTCTTGTATCTACGAACGCCAGAATGCATAAAATTGACCTAAACGTCTCCTTTTCCTATTCTGAGTCGATTCTGCATGCTTTAAGTGTGTTTGGTGGCTCAGAACCATCAAAAAACGTTGAAATATAGTTCAAATTCAATAAAAATCGACAAAAATACAGTTTCTAGCTAAAATTTGATGGTTTCGTTGTACTTTCCGAGCCCGTAGGGTATCTGATTGGCTTAAAAGTACAAGAAAACACTTCAAAAGTGACGTTTCTGAAGAATTTTAACAGTTTTCTTGTATCTACGAACGCCAGAATGCATAAAATTGACCTAAACGTCTCCTTTTCCTATTCTGAGTCGATTCTGCATGCTTTAAGTGTGTTTGGTGGCTCAGAACCGTCAAAAAACGTTGAAATATAGTTCAAATACAATAAAAATCGACAAAAATACAGTTTCTAGCTAAAATTTGATGGTTTCGTTGCACTTTCCGAGCCCGTAGGGTATCTGATTGGCTTAAAAGTACAAGAAAACACTTCAAAAGTGACGTTTCTGAAGAGTTTTAACAGTTTTCTTGTATCTACGAACGCCAGAATGCATAAAATTGACCTAAACGTCTCCTTTTCCTATTCTGAGTCGATTCTGCATCCTTTAAGTGTGTTTGGTGGCTCAGAACCATCAAAAAACGTTGAAATATAGTTCAAAATCAATAAAAATCGACAAAAATACAGTTTCTAGCTAAAATTTGATGGTTTCGTTGCACTTTCCGAGCCCGTAGGGTATCTGATTGGCTTAAAAGTACAAGAAAACACTTCAAAAGTGACGTTTCTGAAGAATTTTAACAGTTTTCTTGTATCTACGAACGCCAGAATGCATAAAATTGACCTAAACGTCTCCTTTTCCTATTCTGAGTCGATTCTGCATGCTTTAAGTGTGTTTGGTGGCTCAGAACCATCAAAAAACGTTGAAATATAGTTCAAATTCAATAAAAATCGACAAAAATACAGTTTCTAGCTAAAATTTGATGGTTTCGTTGCACTTTCCGAGCCCGTTGGGTATCTGATTGGCTTAAAAGTACAAGAAAACACTTCAGAAGTGACGTTTCTGAAGAATTTTAACAGTTTTCTTGTATCTACGAACGCCAGAATGCATAAAATTGACCTAAACGTCTCCTTTTCCTATTCTGAGTCGATTCTGCATGCTTTAAGTGGGTTTGGTGGCTCAGAACCATCAAAAAACCTTGAAATATAGTTCAAATTCAATAAAAATCGACAAAAATACAGTTTCCAGCTAAAATTTGATGGTTTCGTTGCACTTTCCGAGCCCGTAGGGTATCTGATTGGCTTAAAAGTACAAGAAAACACTTCAAAAGTGACGTTTCTGAAGAATTTTAACAGTTTTCTTGTATCTACGAACGCCAGAATGCATAAAATTGACCTAAACGTCTCCTTTTCCTATTCTGAGTCGATTCTGCATGCTTTAAGTGTGTTTGGTGGCTCAGAACCATCAAAAAACGTTGAAATATAGTTCAAATTCAATAAAAATCGACAAAAATACAGTTTCTAGCTAAAATTTGATGGTTTCGTTGCACTTTCCGAGCCCGTAGGGTATCTGATTGGCTTAAAAGTACAAGAAAACACTTCAAAAGTGACGTTTCTGAAGAATTTTAACAGTTTTCTTGTATCTACGAACGCCAGAATGCATAAAATTGACCTAAACGTCTCCTTTTCCTATTCTGAGTCGATTCTGCATGCTTTAAGTGTGTTTGGTGGCTCAGAACCATCAAAAAACGTTGAAATATAGTTCAAATTCAATAAAAATCGACAAAAATACAGTTTCTAGCTAAAATTTGATGGTTTCGTTGCACTTTCCGAGCCCGTAGGGTATCTGATTGGCTTAAAAGTACAAGAAAACACTTCAAAAGTGACGTTTCTGAAGAATTTTAACAGTTTTCTTGTATCTACGAACGCCAGAATGCATAAAATTGACCTAAACGTCTCCTTTTCCTATTCTGAGTCGATTCTGCATGCTTTAAGTGTGTTTGGTGGCTCAGAACCATCAAAAAACGTTGAAATATAGTTCAAATTCAATAAAAATCGACAAAAATACAGTTTCTAGCTAAAATTTGATGGTTTCGTTGCACTTTCCGAGCCCGTAGGGTATCTGATTGGCTTAAAAGTACAAGAAAACACTTCAAAAGTGACGTTTCTGAAGAATTTTAACAGTTTTCTTGTATCTACGAACGCCAGAATGCATAAAATTGACCTAAACGTCTCCTTTTCCTATTCTGAGTCGATTCTGAACAAGAAAACTGTTAAAATTCTTCAGAAACGTCACTTTTGAAGTGTTTTCTTGTACTTTTAAGCCAATCAGATACCCGACGGGCTCGGAAAGTGCAACGAAACCATCAAATTTTAGCTAGAAACTGTATTTTTGTCGATTTTTATTGAATTTGAACTATATTTCAACGTTTTTTGATGGTTCTGAGCCACCAAACACACTTAAAGCATGCAGAATCGACTCAGAATAGGAAAAGGAGACGTTTAGGTCAATTTTATGCATTCTGGCGTTCGTAGATACAAGAAAACTGTTAAAATTCTTCAGAAACGTCACTTTTGAAGTGTTTTCTTGTACTTTTAAGCCAATCAGATACCCTACGGGCTCGGAAAGTGCAACGAAACCATCAAATTTTAGCTAGAAACTGTATTTTTGTCGATTTTTATTGAATTTGAACTATATTTCAACGTTTTTTGATGGTTCTGAGCCACCAAACACACTTAAAGCATGCAGAATCGACTCAGAATAGGAAAAGGAGACGTTTAGGTCAATTTTATGCATTCTGGCGTTCGTGGATACAAGAAAACTGTTAAAATTCTTCAGAAACGTCACTTTTGAAGTGTTTTCTTGTACTTTTAAGCCAATCAGATACCCTACGGGCTCGGAAAGTGCAACGAAACCATCAAATTTTAGCTAGAAACTGTATTTTTGTCGATTTTTATTGAATTTGAACTATATTTCAACGTTTTTTGATGGTTCTGAGCCACCAAACACACTTAAAGCATGCAGAATCGACTCAGAATAGGAAAAGGAGACGTTTAGGTCAATTTTATGCATTCTGGCGTTCGTAGATACAAGAAAACTGTTAAAATTCTTCAGAAACGTCACTTTTGAAGTGTTTTCTTGTACTTTTAAGCCAATCAGATATCCTACGGGCTCGGAAAGTGCAACGACACCATCAAATTTTAGCTAGAAACTGTATTTTTGTCGATTTTTATTGAATTTGAACTATATTTCAACGTTTTTTGATGGTTCTGAGCCACCAAACACACTTAAAGCATGCAGAATCGACTCAGAATAGGAAAAGGAGACGTTTAGGTCAATTTTATGCATTCTGGCGTTCGTAGATACAAGAAAACTGTTAAAATTCTTCAGAAACGTCACTTTTGAAGTGTTTTCTTGTACTTTTAAGCCAATCAGATACCCTACGGGCTCGGAAAGTGCAACGAAACCATCAAATTTTAACCAAACACACTTAAAGCATGCAGAATCGACTCAGAATAGGAAAAGGAGACGTTTAGGTCAATTTTATGCATTCTGGCGTTCGTAGATACAAGAAAACTGTTAAAATTCTTCAGAAACGTCACTTTTGAAGTGTTTTCTTGTACTTTTAAGCCAATCAGATACCCTACGGGCTCGGAAAGTGCAACGAAACCATCAAATTTTAGCTAGAAACTGTATTTTTGTCGATTTTTATTGAATTTGAACTATATTTCAACGTTTTTTGATGGTTCTGAGCCACCAAACACACTTAAAGCATGCAGAATCGACTCAGAATAGGAAAAGGAGACGTTTAGGTCAATTTTATGCATTCTGGCGTTCGTCGATACAAGAGAACTGTTAAAATTCTTCAGAAACGTCACTTTTGAAGTGTTTTCTTGTACTTTTAAGCCAATCAGACACCCTACGGGCTCGGAAAGTGCAACGAAACCATCAAATTTTAGCTAGAAACTGTATTTTTGTCGATTTTTATTGAATTTGAACTATATTTCAACGTTTTTTGATGGTTCTGAGCCACCAAACACACTTAAAGCATGCAGAATCGACTCAGAATAGGAAAAGGAGACGTTTAGGTCAATTTTATGCATTCTGGCGTTCGTAGATACAAGAAAACTGTTAAAATTCTTCAGAAACGTCACTTTTGAAGTGTTTTCTTGTACTTTTAAGCCAATCAGATACCCTACGGGCTCGGAAAGTGCAACGAAACCATCAAATTTTAGCTAGAAACTGTATTTTTGTCGATTTTTATTGAATTTGAACTATATTTCAACGTTTTTTGATGGTTCTGAGCCACCAAACACACTTAAAGCATGCAGAATCGACTCAGAATAGGAAAAGGAGACGTTTAGGTCAATTTTATGCATTCTGGCGTTCGTAGATACAAGAAAACTGTTAAAATTCTTCAGAAACGTCACTTTTGAAGTGTTTTCTTGTACTTTTAAGCCAATCAGATACCCTACGGGCTCGGAAAGTGCAACGAAACCATCAAATTTTAGCTAGAAACTGTATTTTTGTCGATTTTTATTGAATTTGAACTATATTTCAACGTTTTTTGATGGTTCTGAGCCACCAAACACACTTAAAGCATGCAGAATCGACTCAGAATAGGAAAAGGAGACGTTTAGGTCAATTTTATGCATTCTGGCGTTCGTAGATACAAGAAAACTGTTAAAATTCTTCAGAAACGTCACTTTTGAAGTGTTTTCTTGTACTTTTAAGCCAATCAGATACCCTACGGGCTCGGAAAGTGCAACGAAACCATCAAATTTTAGCTAGAAACTGTATTTTTGTCGATTTTTATTGAATTTGAACTATATTTCAAAGTTTTTTGATGGTTCTGAGCCACCAAACACACTTAAAGCATGCAGAATCGACTCAGAATAGGAAAAGGAGACGTTTAGGTCAATTTTATGCATTCTGGCGTTCGTAGATACAAGAAAACTGTTAAAATTCTTCAGAAACGTCACTTTTGAAGTGTTTTCTTGTACTTTTAAGCCAACCAGATACCCTACGGGCTCGGAAAGTGCAACGAAACCATCAAATTTTAGCTAGAAACTGTATTTTTGTCGATTTTTATTGAATTTGAACTATATTTCAACGTTTTTTGATGGTTCTGAGCCACCAAACACACTTAAAGCATGCAGAATCGACTCAGAATAGGAAAACGAGACGTTTAGGTCAATTTTATGCATTCTGGCGTTCGTAGATACAAGAAAACTGTTAAAATTCTTCAGAAACGTCACTTTTGAAGTGTTTTCTTGTACTTTTAAGCCAATCAGATACCCTACGGGCTCGGAAAGTGCAACGAAACCATCAAATTTTAGCTAGAAACTGTATTTTTGTCGATTTTTATTGAATTTGAACTATATTTCAACGTTTTTTGATGGTTCTGAGCCACCAAACACACTTAAAGCATGCAGAATCGACTCAGAATAGGAAAAGGAGACGTTTAGGTCAATTTTATGCATTCTGGCGTTCGTAGAAACAAGAAAACTGTTAAAATTCTTCAGAAACGTCACTTTTGAAGTGTTTTCTTGTACTTTTAAGCCAATCAGATACCCGACGGGCTCGGAAAGTGCAACGAAACCATCAAATTTTAGCTAGAAACTGTATTTTTGTCGATTTTTATTGAATTTGAACTATATTTCAACGTTTTTTGATGGTTCTGAGCCACCAAACACACTTAAAGCATGCAGAATCGACTCAGAATAGGAAAAGGAGACGTTTAGGTCAATTTTATGCATTCTGGCGTTCGTAGATACAAGAAAACTGTTAAAATTCTTCAGAAACGTCACTTTTGAAGTGTTTTCTTGTACTTTTAAGCCAACCAGATACCCTACGGGCTCGGAAAGTGCAACGAAACCATCAAATTTTAGCTAGAAACTGTATTTTTGTCGATTTTTATTGAATTTGAACTATATTTCAACGTTTTTTGATGGTTCTGAGCCACCAAACACACTTAAAGCATGCAGAATCGACTCAGAATAGGAAAAGGAGACGTTTAGGTCAATTTTATGCATTCTGGCGTTCGTAGATACAAGAAAACTGTTAAAATTCTTCAGAAACGTCACTTTTGAAGTGTTTTCTTGTACTTTTAAGCCAATCAGATACCCTACGGGCTCGGAAAGTGCAACGAAACCATCAAATTTTAGCTAGAAACTGTATTTTTGTCGATTTTTATTGAATTTGAACTATATTTCAACGTTTTTTGATGGTTCTGAGACACCAAACACACTTAAAGCATGCAGAATCGACTCAGAATAGGAAAAGGAGACGTTTAGGTCAATTTTATGCATTCTGGCGTTCGTAGATACAAGAAAACTGTTAAAATTCTTCAGAAACGTCACTTTTGAAGTGTTTTCTTGTACTTTTAAGCCAATCAGATACCCTACGGGCTCGGAAAGTGCAACGAAACTATCAAATTTTAGCTAGAAACTGTATTTTTGTCGATTTTTATTGAATTTGAACTATATTTCAACGTTTTTTGATGGTTCTGAGCCACCAAACACACTTAAAGCATGCAGAATCGACTCGGAATAGGAAAAGGAGACGTTTAGGTCAATTTTATGAATTCTGGCGTTCGTAGATACAAGAAAACTGTTAAAATTCTTCAGAAACGTCACTTTTGAAGTGTTTTCTTGTACTTTTAAGCCAATCAGATACCCTACGGGCTCGGAAAGTGCAACGAAACCATCAAATTTTAGCTAGAAACTGTATTTTTGTCGATTTTTATTGAATTTGAACTATATTTCAACGTTTTTTGATGGTTCTGAGCCACCAAACACACTTAAAGCATGCAGAATCGACTCAGAATAGGAAAAGGAGACGTTTAGGTCAATTTTATGCATTCTGGCGTTCGTAGATACAAGAAAACTGTTAAAATTCTTCAGAAACGTCACTTTTGAAGTGTTTTCTTGTACTTTTAAGCCAAGCAGATACCCTACGGGCTCGGAAAGTGCAACGAAACCATCAAATTTTAGCTAGAAACTGTATTTTTGTCGATTTTTATTGAATTTGAACTATATTTCAACGTTTTTTGATGGTTCTGAGCCACCAAACACACTTAAAGCATGCAGAATCGACTCAGAATAGGAAAAGGAGACGTTTAGGTCAATTTTATGCATTCTGGCGTTCGTAGATACAAGAAAACTGTTAAAATTCTTCAGAAACGTCACTTTTGAAGTGTTTTCTTGTACTTTTAAGCCAATCAGATACCCTACGGGCTCGGAAAGTGCAACGAAACCATCAAATTTTAGCTAGAAACTGTATTTTTGTCGATTTTTATTGAATTTGAACTATATTTCAACGTTTTTTGATGGTTCTGAGCCACCAAACACACTTAAAGCATGCAGAATCGACTCAGAATAGGAAAAGGAGACGTTTAGGTCAATTTTATGCATTCTGGCGTTCGTAGATACAAGAAAACTGTTAAAATTCTTCAGAAACGTCACTTTTGAAGTGTTTTCTTGTACTTTTAAGCCAATCAGATACCCAACGGGCTCGGAAAGTGCAACGAAACCATCAAATTTTAGCTAGAAACTGTATTTTTGTCGATTTTTATTGAATTTGAACTATATTTCAACGTTTTTTGATGGTTCTGAGCCACCAAACACACTTAAAGCATGCAGAATCGACTCAGAATAGGAAAAGGAGACGTTTAGGTCAATTTTATGCATTCTGGCGTTCGCAGATACAAGAAAACTGTTAAAATTCTTCAGAAACGTCACTTTTGAAGTGTTTTCTTGTACTTTTAAGCCAATCAGATACCCTACGGGCTCGGAAAGTGCAACGAAACCATCAAATTTTAGCTAGAAACTGTATTTTTGTCGATTTTTATTGAATTTGAACTATATTTCAACGTTTTTTGATGGTTCTGAGCCACCAAACACACTTAAAGCATGCAGAATCGACTCAGAATAGGAAAAGGAGACGTTTAGGTCAATTTTATGCATTCTGGCGTTCGTAGATACAAGAAAACTGTTAAAATTCTTCAGAAACGTCACTTTTGAAGTGTTTTCTTGTACTTTTAAGCCAACCAGATACCCTACGGGCTCGGAAAGTGCAACGAAACCATCAAATTTTAGCTAGAAACTGTATTTTTGTCGATTTTTATTGAATTTGAACTATATTTCAACGTTTTTTGATGGTTCTGAGCCACCAAACACACTTAAAGCATGCAGAATCGACTCAGAATAGGAAAAGGAGACGTTTAGGTCAATTTTATGCATTCTGGCGTTCGTAGATACAAGAAAACTGTTAAAATTCTTCAGAAACGTCACTTTTGAAGTGTTTTCTTGTACTTTTAAGCCAATCAGATACCCTACGGGCTCGGAAAGTGCAACGAAACCATCAAATTTTAGCTAGAAACTGTATTTTTGTCGATTTTTATTGAATTTGAACTATATTTCAACGTTTTTTGATGGTTCTGAGCCACCAAACACACTTAAAGCATGCAGAATCGACTCAGAATAGGAAAAGGAGACGTTTAGGTCAATTTTATGCATTCTGGCGTTCGTAGATACAAGAAAACTGTTAAAATTCTTCAGAAACGTCACTTTTGAAGTGTTTTCTTGTACTTTTAAGCCAATCAGATACCCTACGGGCTCGGAAAGTGCAACGAAACCATCAAATTTTAGCTAGAAACTGTATTTTTGTCGATTTTTATTGAATTTGAACTATATTTCAACGTTTTTTGATGGTTCTGAGCCACCAAACACACTTAAAGCATGCAGAATCGACTCAGAATAGGAAAAGGAGACGTTTAGGTCAATTTTATGAATTCTGGCGTTCGTAGATACAAGAAAACTGTTAAAATTCTTCAGAAACGTCACTTTTGAAGTGTTTTCTTGTACTTTTAAGCCAACCAGATACCCTACGGGCTCGGAAAGTGCAACGAAACCATCAAATTTTAGCTAGAAACTGTATTTTTGTCGATTTTTATTGAATTTGAACTATATTTCAACGTTTTTTGATGGTTCTGAGCCACCAAACACACTTAAAGCATGCAGAATCGACTCAGAATAGGAAAAGGAGACGTTTAGGTCAATTTTATGCATTCTGGCGTTCGTAGATACAGGAAAACTGTTAAAATTCTTCAGAAACGTCACTTTTGAAGTGTTTTCTTGTACTTTTAAGCCAATCAGATACCCTACGGGCTCGGAAAGTGCAACGAAACCATCAAATTTTAGCTAGAAACTGTATTTTTGTCGATTTTTATTGAATTTGAACTATATTTCAACGTTTTTTGATGGTTCTGAGCCACCAAACACACTTAAAGCATGCAGAATCGACTCAGAATAGGAAAAGGAGACGTTTAGGTCAATTTTATGAATTCTGGCGTTCGTAGATACAAGAAAACTGTTAAAATTCTTCAGAAACGTCACTTTTGAAGTGTTTTCTTGTACTTTTAAGCCAATCAGATACCCTACGGGCTCGGAAAGTGCAACGAAACCATCAAATTTTAGCTAGAAACTGTATTTTTGTCGATTTTTATTGAATTTGAACTATATTTCTACGTTTTTTGATGGTTCTGAGCCACCAAACACACTTAAAGCATGCAGAATCGACTCTGAATAGGAAAAGGAGACGTTTAGGTCAATTTTATGCATTCTGGCGTTCGTAGATACAAGAAAACTGTTAAAATTCTTCAGAAACGTCACTTTTGAAGTGTTTTCTTGTACTTTTAAGCCAACCAGATACCCTACGGGCTCGGAAAGTGCAACGAAACCATCAAATTTTAGCTAGAAACTGTATTTTTGTCGATTTTTATTTAATTTGAACTATATTTCAACGTTTTTTGATGGTTCTGAGCCACCAAACACACTTAAAGCATGCAGAATCGACTCAGAATAGGAAAAGGAGACGTTTAGGTCAATTTTATGCATTCTGGCTTTCGTAGATACAAGAAAACTGTTAAAATTCTTCAGAAACGTCACTTTTGAAGTGTTTTCTTGTACTTTTAAGCCAATCAGATACCCGACGGGCTCGGAAAGTGCAACGAAACCATCAAATTTTAGCTAGAAACTGTATTTTTGTCGATTTTTATTGAATTTGAACTATATTTCAACGTTTTTTGATGGTTCTGAGCCACCAAGCACACTTAAAGCATGCAGAATCGACTCAGAATAGGAAAAGGAGACGTTTAGGTCAATTTTATGCATTCTGGCGTTCGTAGATACAAGAAAACTGTTAAAATTCTTCAGAAACATCACTTTTGAAGTGTTTTCTTGTACTTTTAAGCCAATCAGATACCCTACGGGCTCGGAAAGTGCAACGAAACCATCAAATTTTAGCTAGAAACTGTATTTTTGTCGATTTTTTTTGAATTTGAACTATATTTCAACGTTTTTTGATGGTTCTGAGCCACCAAACACACTTAAAGCATGCAGAATCGACTCAGAATAGGAAAAGGAGACGTTTAGGTCAATTTTATGCATTCTGGCGTTCGTAGATACAAGAAAACTGTTAAAATTCTTCAGAAACGTCACTTTTGAAGTGTTTTCTTGTACTTTTAAGCCAATCAGATACCCTACGGGCTCGGAAAGTGCAACGAAACCATCAAATTTTAGCTAGAAACTGTATTTTTGTCGATTTTTATTGAATTTGAACTATATTTCAACGTTTTTTGATGGTTCTGAGCCACCAAACACACTTAAAGCATGCAGAATCGACTCGGAATAGGAAAAGGAGACGTTTAGGTCAATTTTATGCATTCTGGCGTTCGTAGATACAAGAAAACTGTTAAAATTCTTCAGAAACGTCACTTTTGAAGTGTTTTCTTGTACTTTTAAGCCAACCAGATACCCTACGGGCTCGGAAAGTGCAACGAAACCATCAAATTTTAGCTAGAAACTGTATTTTTGTCGATTTTTATTGAATTTGAACTATATTTCAACGTTTTTTGATGGTTCTGAGCCACCAAACACACTTAAAGCATGCAGAATCGACTCAGAATAGGAAAAGGAGACGTTTAGGTCAATTTTATGCATTCTGGCGTTCGTAGATACAAGAAAACTGTTAAAATTCTTCAGAAACGTCACTTTTGAAGTGTTTTCTTGTACTTTTAAGCCAATCAGATACCCTACGGGCTCGGAAAGTGCAACGAAACCATCAAATTTTAGCTAGAAACTGTATTTTTGTCGATTTTTATTGAATTTGAACTATATTTCAACGTTTTTTGATGGTTCTGAGACACCAAACACACTTAAAGCATGCAGAATCGACTCAGAATAGGAAAAGGAGACGTTTAGGTCAATTTTATGCATTCTGGCGTTCGTAGATACAAGAAAACTGTTAAAATTCTTCAGAAACGTCACTTTTGAAGTGTTTTCTTGTACTTTTAAGCCAATCAGATACCCTACGGGCTCGGAAAGTGCAACGAAACCATCAAATTTTAGCTAGAAACTGTATTTTTGTCGATTTTTATTGAATTTGAACTATATTTCAACGTTTTTTGATGGTTCTGAGCCACCAAACACACTTAAAGCATGCAGAATCGACTCGGAATAGGAAAAGGAGACGTTTAGGTCAATTTTATGAATTCTGGCGTTCGTAGATACAAGAAAACTGTTAAAATTCTTCAGAAACGTCACTTTTGAAGTGTTTTCTTGTACTTTTAAGCCAATCAGATACCCTACGGGCTCGGAAAGTGCAACGAAACCATCAAATTTTAGCTAGAAACTGTATTTTTGTCGATTTTTATTGAATTTGAACTATATTTCAACGTTTTTTGATGGTTCTGAGCCACCAAACACACTTAAAGCATGCAGAATCGACTCAGAATAGGAAAAGGAGACGTTTAGGTCAATTTTATGCATTCTGGCGTTCGTAGATACAAGAAAACTGTTAAAATTCTTCAGAAACGTCACTTTTGAAGTGTTTTCTTGTACTTTTAAGCCAAGCAGATACCCTACGGGCTCGGAAAGTGCAACGAAACCATCAAATTTTAGCTAGAAACTGTATTTTTGTCGATTTTTATTGAATTTGAACTATATTTCAACGTTTTTTGATGGTTCTGAGCCACCAAACACACTTAAAGCATGCAGAATCGACTCAGAATAGGAAAAGGAGACGTTTAGGTCAATTTTATGCATTCTGGCGTTCGTAGATACAAGAAAACTGTTAAAATTCTTCAGAAACGTCACTTTTGAAGTGTTTTCTTGTACTTTTAAGCCAATCAGATACCCTACGGGCTCGGAAAGTGCAACGAAACCATCAAATTTTAGCTAGAAACTGTATTTTTGTCGATTTTTATTGAATTTGAACTATATTTCAACGTTTTTTGATGGTTCTGAGCCACCAAACACACTTAAAGCATGCAGAATCGACTCAGAATAGGAAAAGGAGACGTTTAGGTCAATTTTATGCATTCTGGCGTTCGTAGATACTGTGGTGGCCCTGCCGGCTCTTTTCTATAATTTATTTCAATATTTAATGTCCAACTTTTGATGTCCGAGTTTTTATGGCCGGTGGGCGTCACAAAATGGTGCCCCTTAGGTCCTGGCCCGTGAGGGCCGTTTCGGGATGTGAGAAGGGTAAGTTAAACGCGAAACGGTTCGCTCCATAGATAATCTATTTAAACAAATGCTACAGTTTAAACGAGTAAACGAGACGGAACAAGATTAGGGCTCGTACATCTTATTCGTAATTAAGACTAAGAAAATATTGCGAATGATTGGAAAGAATAATAAAAGGGCAGTAAACATAAACATTAAACTAAGTTAGAAGAAACGGGCAGGGTTGTGAAATGTTCCCTTTTTAAAGTATTATTAAAACTATAATATATATGAGAATTAGAGGGTTGTTGGCGCTTTCCTAGGTCATGGCTGGAGATTTGGGGGGGGGTAAGTGATATAATTACAACCCTTCCTAAAGGATAGGGCTTCCAGTGTTGGAAACGTATTCCTTGACGGCGGAGGAGTGCTGGTTCACGGGATTGAACGCGTAGATGAGATAAAAACGTGGGCAGTGCCCTATAGGGCAAACTCCTCTGATACGGCACGGGGGTCCCGAATACAGCCGAAAGAATCTGGTTTGATAAGGGGAGTCAATCACTTGATGAGCGAGATTCATCCTGACGATGCTTTAAAATCACTCTGAGATGCCGCTAATGACCGATAACCCGGTCTCCGCAAGGACAGAATAGGGCATGCCGTAACTAGGTCAGTGGGACTTACATGTCGTCGAGTTAGCGGCTCGGTGGAAGATTGGAAGGGACGAAGCGCCACTGCAACAGCTGAAGAAAGTTGGCTTGGAAGATGCACTTTCGCCCTTGCCACTAGCACAGCGGCCGGAAGTCGGGTATCGCGATCACACCAGGAAGCAGTCCCATCCACACGCCAGACTGAATCGGAATCGAACTGAATTTTATTTCTAATCGAGACGTTTTTATAGGGTTTTCAAGCGTGAGAATAGCGAAGAAGATGTAACAAAAAAATGCATTTCTCGCAATTTTGTCGCCGGAAACGGCGGCGAGTGTTTGTAAAAATGCATTTCCCACAATTAATTGGCATCGGACCACCCAGAATGATAACGCATTCGTCAGACTTATTGGCCTTGATCGGAAGTGTTTGCTTTGACCCCAGGTTTCCCATGCAACTTTGTATATTAATTGCAATTGGAGTGATTTGATTGGGCGCGAAGTTGTTCTCCATATTTGGGCATGGAATGCATTTTGGCGAATATTCCTGGAAGGAAGTGTGACTATGTGGGGCCGTGAGAAGCGATCGTTTGCCTTGAAGATGATATTAATTGACAATACTGGGAAGTTCGGACTTTTGGTTCCCATGATAATGAAGGGTAGAATCGTTATGGACAAATACTATGTGCTACAGTAGGACTGTTTTAAGGGTTGAAATTCCGGTTCACCACAACACTCCCCGTTTTAAGACGAAAATATGAGCCTCAAGGTGCTCGTATTTTCTCACAAGACTTATAATTACCTATAAGACTATAGCAACAGGGTCCAACAGTGAGGGTACTGTTTATGAAAAGTTTGTTAATGCGTAAAAGTTAAAGTGCGTATCCTCGCTGTTGGCTCACAAGTTTTCGTTGCCGAGATCATACTAACACTAAGCTACTCCTTTCTGGACACGGTGATTGTGGGTTTGGTAAATCCGTACTCTTCCGTCTCGAGGGATAGTGTGGTGAGACGGTGAGTGTTCGTCCTCGACGTGGTCTGGGTCCTCTTCGTCCGTGGATGATTATAACTCACGTTCTGTAGTCGCGGTCAATCGGTTGGATATGTTTTAATACAGCACTGCACATCGCGAACTACACTGGTTTCGGGGCGGCTTGGCTGAGATAGCACAAGAAGTGGTGCTGGGAGTCTACTAGGTGGCTGGTTTGTGACTGGGTCGTGACCTGATGCTGCCTGACGGTCTGGTGGTAATCATCAGTCAATGTTACATGTTGCGGCCTAAGAAGTGTGACAGGCCTGGGCGGCTGCACTGGGATGTCATAACCATGGGGGGTCGTTCCACGAGGCTGCTCTTGTGAATGGGCTGCACCTGGGGGGACCTCATATGAATCCTAGGTACGTCGGAGTGGATGGCCTGGTTGTGTTGGTGATGGCCATCCGTGGGCGCCATCTGGCACTCAATGCCCAACGATTGGATAGAACATGAAACAAAGGAGTAGATTAACAGCAACTAGCTGAAGATCACGACGAGTATTTCCCACACCACCCCCTTGTGAGCTGCGCGAATCGTAGTGTGCGATAGACCGTATCGCTGTTGATCGGCTAGAATGGGTATAAGGAGATGACGTCCCCTCACTACGTGAGCAAGAGTTAAAAGTTGTCCTTTTGGCGAATATGGCTGTTAGTTTTATTATTGGATGGTGTCCAGAAAACGTAGATTTCTTCGTAAGGAGTCCCTGGGAATTTCCATGTGATGGTCGTAACGACCAATCGTCCTTTGGCGGGACGAGGACTAAGACTCCATTGATGTCGATATTGTGACATGGTTAGTGGTGTGCCAAATGCGTTTTATTTGCCGCGATTTCAGTCTCCACTGCCCTAAGTTAAAGCACTATTCTGCCCCAGCTTTTCTGATTGGATTACGGAGATTTCGATAAATTTATAACGATGATTGTGATTGGTGATTGACTTAAATTCAGGTATGAGCTTGGTCGTTTATGGGATTGTATAGCGACCAAATTGTCAACGTGTCGAAAAACTGGCCAGTAACTTGATAGGTGGGCCATGTTCTTTCTGTATCGCGATGGTGTTGATTAAGATTTCGACAAAATTTTAAAAAAACGACTTAAGTAATGAATGCCATTTATAGCACTCGTCTAAGTACCTATGCACCTTGAACACCCTCACATATTTGTCTAGGGGTGAATTCACATTTCGCTCGCCCCCATATGTGGAGTAAAATTATTGACTATTCACGTCTTATCTGACGATTTTTGGGTTATATTACTTATTCTATTTACTAAATTATTACGCTAGCCTATGGAGCGAAGTTTTCGAATGCATCTTTAATCGTAAGTATTAAATAAAGTGGTAGTTTCCTTTTTCGTTCTGTTTAGTTTAGGTTGGGAGGGTAGCAGGAGCTCTCGGGAATTTATGCTATGCGGTGTTTACTTGAATTGGGGTTCGTTGAATTGCTGATGTGGGCTTCTGAGTGGTTGGTGAGTTTTGTAACGAATGTTTCAACAGGGTTTCTCAACTAGTCGGATCTTGAGATAATTTACTTAGGTGTTGTGAAATTTCTTTATTTTCTGTTGTTTCGTTGTTTTTTTTTTTCTGTTTTAATATGAGGTACATTTATGGAGGCAACGGCTTCAGGCTCTTTTTCTACAATAGTTTCAATGGAGAATCTCATGATTTTATTTTCGGGAACCCTTATCTTGATATTCAGAAAATTAACTATACGGATCGGGAGGGTTTTCGGAGTCACGCAAAGAACCCGGGCGATGAGTATGTTATATATGGTATGGTCATTTCCGCGTTGTTTTGTGACAACTAATGGCGAGTTGGCCAAACCCGCCGTAGCGTCGTGACACATCGTTTGACTCCTAGGTTTTAGCCAAACGAACCACATCTACATTGATCTTCTTGTATGGTCATACCCTTTTGCACATGAGGGTTCCGTTTGATCTCCTCAACTCCGGTTCAATATAGTTTCCAACCTCCGGAGGTTCTAACTGATTTTCTGATTTCTTCTCTTGTATCAACTTCTTTCCACAATCAATTGTTTCCTCATTATGTATTTCTTTTACTTATTATTTATTGCTTACTATTTATTACATGTTATCTCTTGACTTTTTTTTTCTTCAGTGAGTAAATACTTTTAACTGTATTACATATTTATTTTTCGACGTCGTTAATTTGATAGACTTGTTTTTTTTTTTCTCGCAGTTTTATTCTCTTTGACAGGGCGTTAAAAATTTCGCTGCTTTTTGGCATAGCGATGAAGTGCAAAATACTCTGCAGAGTTATCAGTTATTGTTCTGATAGTTATATCATGGTGATTTATACGTTAATTAATTCTTTCTTCACTCTTCTTAACTTAGTGTTTTTCTTTTACAATATCATAGATCTGATTACAACATTGAGCCATATGATTGACAATGTCCCTGAAGTCGCTGTATTCCTTGTACGTGTGGTGCTGTTATTAACGGCAGATGGTAGTCCTGATTTTTTTCCATAGCATATCCCCAGCTTCGACGGTTGCTGAGTTAATTATGCTTGGGCTCCGGTCGACCTCGGACCTCAACCTTTTCCAAGAGTTCGGTCCTTGATGACTTTAAGGGCTGGTTTGGTGATGCGAAAAGAGGATGTCCAGCTTCCTGTTTAGACTCGTTACTATCATAGTTGCGTATACAACACGACGAAGTTTGGTGTTGCACCATCACATGTTCTTGCTCCCCGCAACGGAAACAGAGCATGCGCGATTTTTTTTGAAAATGTGTTCCTGCTACTTCCTGATGGTTTTGAAGAGTTTAAGAGACGGTTTTGTGTTGGTCCCTTTACTGTAGATGATGGGTGTTCAGCAGCTTGCTCCCAGTCGACGAGACTATGAGCATGCGCGCCATCGGGTGGATTTCGGTACTGCCTTGGTCGTCCTCTGCAGCTCCTTCTTATATGTCCAAATTTTCCGCATTGGTAACAGACGATGGGTGGTCTGCCATGAAATGTTCTGTTGTTTCTGAATGATTGATTTTTTACTCTGGTTGGGGCAATCATTCCATGGTAAGACGGGATTGACGCCTGAGTATGGGCAATTTGATCGTCCGATTCGTCGTCCTGCTTGCCAGTTTTCCAAGAGGTTGGGGTTGCTACTACTTGCTGTTGTTCATTATGGTCGGTGACAGGTTCGTCGACCTCTTGTCTGTGCGTTTCTTGCGGATGCGTAGCCTCTAGGGTAGGTGGCGGTTGTTCGTAACTTTTCTTAAGTTCCGTTGACCACTCCTCCCAGGTAGTGGCATTGCGTAGTTTGTCATTCCATTCTAAGTAGTGCTTGGCATCCCCCGTTAATTTTAGTTTGGCTACTAAGACTTTTTGTTTTTCCACCTGGTCTCCTAGGCGGCCATGATCTTTGATATATACAAAAAACGTTCGGACGGGTCCTTGTCTTGGGTAACTTGAAGCTGCTTCGAGTGACAACGTGGGTGCCGTGGGGCATGGAGAAATATTATCATTCATCATTATTGTGTTTCCCTTTTTTTTTCTTGCTTACTATGGATGTTTTACTACGTTCTTTTTTTTTTTTTATTCTTAATAAGTTTTTCTGAAAGTAAAGTCCCAGAGTTATCACTCTGTTCAGCTTGTTCGGTTCTTATTGTAAAGCGTGTGTCTTCCAAGTGTCAAGGGCGTATTTTGATGGCATATACAAGGGTACTTTGACGAGGGCTTTCGAAAAGAAAATTTTCTTGTTGTAAATTAGTGCCGGTATATTCAAGGTCAAGTGTTATTATTGACCAACAACCCTTTATATTTCTCTTTTTTTTTTTCCTAATTAAACCTAATTGAACCTATTTATTGAAAATTGGTTCACCAAAAATTATATACAAGGTACTAGCTTAATGTTTATTATCACTTGATTAGGTGTTAAAATGTACAATTTTGAATTTGCAGGACCTTTGCGATATAACGATTTAGAGTAGCGTAAAAATAAATACCATCCATATGAATTAGCTTGGGAGCGATTCAGAAAAGTAAAATAAGTAACTAAAGTGTTTTCTTTTTTTCACGAAGGTAGATTTAGACAATCTATTATGTATGTTTTACGTTAAATTTTTGAATAAATAAATAAATAAACTTATTTTCCAACAAGTAATACATCATCCAAGTACAGGAAAAACTCACTTAACTCTGTGTAATAAAGTGTGGCAGATATGCTTACAAAATTTAAATTCAACCACATAATATATAAGAGCCTAATATTATAGCTAAATTACAAATTAATGAAAATGGAAATAAAGATGAAAAATAAAAACGTATGTACCTGGACCCGCAACACTAACTGTTTTATAACATGAAGTGAATCTACGTTAATGTCGCAAAACATTGAAATTTTGTTAACAATTCTAATATTAATCCAAAATATTATTTTTGAAAGAAAAGTCTAAAACGTTAAAATTTGTCTTAAATTAATACGGGGAACTATAAAATTAAGCTTATTTAACAAAAACGGACAATCGGTCTTATTGTTGACTAAGTTAAATAGAAACTTTACTACATATTAAGAGATTACGTTGGATTTGTAAACTAATGAAGTTGAATCGATTTAATAATTGAACGCGGCCATAACCTCGTTTAGGGTAAACTCCATCTAGGCGAAAACATAAAAATTCTAGAAATTTACGGTCTAGAAAGTATTCCTGCTGAAAAATTTTGTGAAATAATAATTTATATTTAATACTGCCGGCACCATCCATTGGCGCGGAACACGGGGTTTTTATCTGGATTAATTGTATTACTGGTTGCATGCTTTTGTGCTTGAAATTCAGTATTTTTGGTAGTTTCCTTGATTTTTTTTTTTTTTTTTGGCGATTGTTGTTTAAACATTTATTAAGGACAATTTATTGTAGGAACTGATACAAAATATGCTATTGAGAAAAAGTGTTTTAATTCTAAAGTGAAACGTTTTCGAAGACTTAATTGTTTGTGGTAATTTTAATGTGGAATTTCTTTAATGAGTTTTCTAAAAATAATTTTTGTTAGGCATTTTTTTTTTTTTTAATTAAAATTTCTGGAATTTATTAACATCTCAAAGACCTTCCTACGTCCTTTGTTGTTGCAATTTTTAATTTGTACATGTTGAGCAGCGACCAATTTCTCCACTTGCTGACGTTGACTGTTTTATCAGATTACGCCCACACGTGTGTAATAATAATTAGCGGAGTGCATCGGCGACCAGTTATCGCGTATCCGGTCTAAGAACAATGAATTCAATAATAATTTTTATTAGTCATCCCGCTGGCCGGCTGTACAGACGAAAATGGTTCGACAAGAGTTTTCAGTAATTTGTGCTAAATTATGTCTGAAATTGACCTGAATCTATTCCGCTGGATGTGATGTCGTTGCCGCAAAATCATACCTATCTAGATGGTTTTAACGGCGTTGGATTATCTTTTGCATTTTTTTTCCTTTCGTTTTAAGGCGGTTATTATTAGAGTTTGTTCGTTCACAGAAATTACCAATTATACCAAATACGAGGTTTAAAATTTAGAGAATATTTTGTCTTGTTATATGTAGTTTTACAAATTTTTTTTTCGTTTAAATTACAATGTTTTTATTTTTGGCAGGTATCGGGGAAATTGTAGCGATGACAAGCTTCTTTATTTGTGTTTCTTGATAAAAACCTCCCAGGAAGACAGGGAGAATTATACCAATTTTTTTTTTGAAAATTGTAATCAGAAATAGAACAGCAACTTCCAATCTTCGTCCTGAATTTTAGGTATTGCCATGTGTCCAAAATAATGCCGAGAATTATTTCTGAATCTTTTGTTTCAATTTCGGACGGGCTTTGTAATTTCCGTTTATATTTTAAATTTTTCTCCTAATTTTGACGAGTAAGCAATGTTAGTGTAAAATTAACCAATGACATATTTTACAGATTATGTGATAATTAAAATTTTATTTTATTTATTTTTTTATTTAAAGTTTTTAGTGAAATATTGGTTTTTCAAATTTTCTGACTAAATTTGGAAAAATGCTCACCTTCTTAAGCACAGGTTTACTAAATTTTGGAGCCGAGATTGTGAATAATTAGGGATAATATTGTTCCCACTTTGTAAATAAGAAATGAAGGATTGTGTCTTCCTCGAAGCGTGCCTGCTGTAATTATAATTAGAGCGCTCGGATATCGCGCAAGACAATTGATTCAGATTAATACCCTCGCGATAAGATAAGTGCATTCCAATTGAAGCTTTTGCAGTATGGGTTAATAATGCATTTTATGGTTGGATGGATTTTGACTGTTTAGAATAACACAATTTTGACCGTTTTTCCTGCGAATGACAGAATTTCGTAAATTTCACTGATTACTGTTTTTTTTTTTTTGGAATTTTGTTGTTTCTCTAACGCGAAGGTCTAAAAATGCCGATCTTTTGTCCCGAAATTTTTCTAATTTATTTTTACCGAATTGTGGAAATGTGAGCCTGATTGGCGTTTCAAAAAAAAATTTCCTTCTTTTGTCGAATTTTCCGCTATCCGCCTTTTTGTTTACCAAATTTTGGATTTTGTTCTGGTTTTGGAAAAAATTCTTAATTTTCAGAATTTAAAATAATTCTTTTTCCCGAAATTTTTTTTTGTGTATCCTGTGCCCGCAATTAAAAATTTTTGATCCTGTCCGAAATTTAGAAATTTTTTTGATCCTGTTCCCGAAATTTAGAAGGATTTTAAGATTTTGTACCTGTTCCCGAAATTTTGAAAGATTTTGATCCTGTTCCCGAAATTTAGAAAGATTTTGATCCTGTTCCCGAAATTTTGAAAGATTTTGATCCTGTCCCCGAAATTTAGAAAAATTGAGATCCTGTCCGCAGCGCCAAATTTTGTGGTGGCCCTGCCGGCTCTTTTCTATAATTTATTTCAATATTTAATGTCCAACTTTTGATGTCCGAGTTTTTATGGCCGGTGGGCGTCACAAAATGGTGCCCCTTAGGTCCTGGCCCGTGAGGGCCGTTTCGGGATGTGAGAAGGGTAAGTTAAACGCGAAACGGTTCGCTCCATAGATAATCTATTTAAACAAATGCTACAGTTTAAACGAGTAAACGAGACGGAACAAGATTAGGGCTCGTACATCTTATTCGTAATTAAGACTAAGAAAATATTGCGAATGATTGGAAAGAATAATAAAAGGGCAGTAAACATAAACATTAAACTAAGTTAGAAGAAACGGGCAGGGTTGTGAAATGTTCCCTTTTTAAAGTATTATTAAAACTATAATATATATGAGAATTAGAGGGTTGTTGGCGCTTTCCTAGGTCATGGCTGGAGATTTGGGGGGGGGTAAGTGATATAATTACAACCCTTCCTAAAGGATAGGGCTTCCAGTGTTGGAAACGTATTCCTTGACGGCGGAGGAGTGCTGGTTCACGGGATTGAACGCGTAGATGAGATAAAAACGTGGGCAGTGCCCTATAGGGCAAACTCCTCTGATACGGCACGGGGGTCCCGAATACAGCCGAAAGAATCTGGTTTGATAAGGGGAGTCAATCACTTGATGAGCGAGATTCATCCTGACGATGCTTTAAAATCACTCTGAGATGCCGCTAATGACCGATAACCCGGTCTCCGCAAGGACAGAATAGGGCATGCCGTAACTAGGTCAGTGGGACTTACATGTCGTCGAGTTAGCGGCTCGGTGGAAGATTGGAAGGGACGAAGCGCCACTGCAACAGCTGAAGAAAGTTGGCTTGGAAGATGCACTTTCGCCCTTGCCACTAGCACAGCGGCCGGAAGTCGGGTATCGCGATCACACCAGGAAGCAGTCCCATCCACACGCCAGACTGAATCGGAATCGAACTGAATTTTATTTCTAATCGAGACGTTTTTATAGGGTTTTCAAGCGTGAGAATAGCGAAGAAGATGTAACAAAAAAATGCATTTCTCGCAATTTTGTCGCCGGAAACGGCGGCGAGTGTTTGTAAAAATGCATTTCCCACAATTAATTGGCATCGGACCACCCAGAATGATAACGCATTCGTCAGACTTATTGGCCTTGATCGGAAGTGTTTGCTTTGACCCCAGGTTTCCCATGCAACTTTGTATATTAATTGCAATTGGAGTGATTTGATTGGGCGCGAAGTTGTTCTCCATATTTGGGCATGGAATGCATTTTGGCGAATATTCCTGGAAGGAAGTGTGACTATGTGGGGCCGTGAGAAGCGATCGTTTGCCTTGAAGATGATATTAATTGACAATACTGGGAAGTTCGGACTTTTGGTTCCCATGATAATGAAGGGTAGAATCGTTATGGACAAATACTATGTGCTACAGTAGGACTGTTTTAAGGGTTGAAATTCCGGTTCACCACAATACAAGAAAACTGTTAAAATTCTTCAGAAACGTCACTTTTGAAGTGTTTTCTTGTACTTTTAAGCCAATCAGATACCCAACGGGCTCGGAAAGTGCAACGAAACCATCAAATTTTAGCTAGAAACTGTATTTTTGTCGATTTTTATTGAATTTGAACTATATTTCAACGTTTTTTGATGGTTCTGAGCCACCAAACACACTTGAAGCATGCAGAATCGACTCAGAATAGGAAAAGGAGACGTTTAGGTCAATTTTATGCATTCTGGCGTTCGTAGATACAAGAAAACTGTTAAAATTCTTCAGAAACGTCACTTTTGAAGTGTTTTCTTGTACTTTTAAGCCAATCAGATACCCTACGGGCTCGGAAAGTGCAACGAAACCATCAAATTTTAGCTAGAAACTGTATTTTTGTCGATTTTTATTGAATTTGAACTATATTTCAACGTTTTTTGATGGTTCTGAGCCACCAAACACACTTAAAGCATGCAGAATCGACTCAGAATAGGAAAAGGAGACGTTTAGGTCAATTTTATGCATTCTGGCGTTCGTAGATACAAGAAAACTGTTAAAATTCTTCAGAAACGTCACTTTTGAAGTGTTTTCTTGTACTTTTAAGCCAACCAGATACCCTACGGGCTCGGAAAGTGCAACGAAACCATCAAATTTTAGCTAGAAACTGTATTTTTGTCGATTTTTATTGAATTTGAACTATATTTCAACGTTTTTTGATGGTTCTGAGCCACCAAACACACTTAAAGCATGCAGAATCGACTCAGAATAGGAAAAGGAGACGTTTAGGTCAATTTTATGCATTCTGGCGTTCGTAGATACAAGAAAACTGTTAAAATTCTTCAGAAACGTCACTTTTGAAGTGTTTTCTTGTACTTTTAAGCCAATCAGATACCCTACGGGCTCGGAAAGTGCAACGAAACCATCAAATTTTAGCTAGAAACTGTATTTTTGTCGATTTTTATTGAATTTGAACTATATTTCAACGTTTTTTGATGGTTCTGAGCCACCAAACACACTTAAAGCATGCAGAATCGACTCAGAATAGGAAAAGGAGACGTTTAGGTCAATTTTATGCATTCTGGCGTTCGTAGATACAAGAAAACTGTTAAAATTCTTCCGAAACGTCACTTTTGAAGTGTTTTCTTGTACTTTTAAGCCAATCAGATACCCTACGGGCTCGGAAAGTGCAACGAAACCATCAAATTTTAGCTAGAAACTGTATTTTTGTCGATTTTTATTGAATTTGAACTATATTTCAACGTTTTTTGATGGTTCTGAGCCACCAAACACACTTAAAGCATGCAGAATCGACTCAGAATAGGAAAAGGAGACGTTTAGGTCAATTTTATGAATTCTGGCGTTCGTAGATACAAGAAAACTGTTAAAATTCTTCAGAAACGTCACTTTTGAAGTGTTTTCTTGTACTTTTAAGCCAACCAGATACCCTACGGGCTCGGAAAGTGCAACGAAACCATCAAATTTTAGCTAGAAACTGTATTTTTGTCGATTTTTATTGAATTTGAACTATATTTCAACGTTTTTTGATGGTTCTGAGCCACCAAACACACTTAAAGCATGCAGAATCGACTCAGAATAGGAAAAGGAGACGTTTAGGTCAATTTTATGCATTCTGGCGTTCGTAGATACAAGAAAACTGTTAAAATTCTTCAGAAACGTCACTTTTGAAGTGTTTTCTTGTACTTTTAAGCCAATCAGATACCCTACGGGCTCGGAAAGTGCAACGAAACCATCAAATTTTAGCTAGAAACTGTATTTTTGTCGATTTTTATTGAATTTGAACTATATTTCAACGTTTTTTGATGGTTCTGAGCCACCAAACACACTTAAAGCATGCAGAATCGACTCAGAATAGGAAAAGGAGACGTTTAGGTCAATTTTATGCATTCTGGCGTTCGTAGATACAAGAAAACTGTTAAAATTCTTCAGAAACGTCACTTTTGAAGTGTTTTCTTGTACTTTTAAGCCAATCAGATACCCTACGGGCTCGGAAAGTGCAACGAAACCGTCAAATTTTAGCTAGAAACTGTATTTTTGTCGATTTTTATTGAATTTGAACTATATTTCAACGTTTTTTGATGGTTCTGAGCCACCAAACACACTTAAAGCATGCAGAATCGACTCAGAATAGGAAAAGGAGACGTTTAGGTCAATTTTATGCATTCTGGCGTTCGTAGATACAAGAAAACTGTTAAAATTCTTCAGAAACGTCACTTTTGAAGTGTTTTCTTGTACTTTTAAGCCAATCAGATACCCTACGGGCTCGGAAAGTGCAACGAAACCATCAAATTTTAGCTAGAAACTGTATTTTTGTCGATTTTTATTGAATTTGAACTATATTTCAACGTTTTTTGATGGTTCTGAGCCACCAAACACACTTAAAGCATGCAGAATCGACTCAGAATAGGAAAAGGAGACGTTTAGGTCAATTTTATGCATTCTGGCGTTCGTAGATACAAGAAAACTGTTAAAATTCTTCAGAAACGTCACTTTTGAAGTGTTTTCTTGTACTTTTAAGCCAATCAGATACCCTACGGGCTCGGAAAGTGCAACGAAACCATCAAATTTTAGCTAGAAACTGTATTTTTGTCGATTTTTATTGAATTTGAACTATATTTCAACGTTTTTTGATGGTTCTGAGCCACCAAACACACTTAAAGCATGCAGAATCGACTCAGAATAGGAAAAGGAGACGTTTAGGTCAATTTTATGCATTCTGGCGTTCGTAGATACAAGAAAACTGTTAAAATTCTTCAGAAACGTCACTTTTGAAGTGTTTTCTTGTACTTTTAAGCCAATCAGATACCCTACGGGCTCGGAAAGTGCAACGAAACCATCAAATTTTAGCTAGAAACTGTATTTTTGTCGATTTTTATTGAATTTGAACTATATTTCAACGTTTTTTGATGGTTCTGAGCCACCAAACACACTTAAAGCATGCAGAATCGACTCAGAATAGGAAAAGGAGACGTTTAGGTCAATTTTATGCATTCTGGCGTTCGTAGATACAAGAAAACTGTTAAAATTCTTCAGAAACGTCACTTTTGAAGTGTTTTCTTGTACTTTTAAGCCAATCAGATACCCTACGGGCTCGGAAAGTGCAACGAAACCATCAAATTTTAGCTAGAAACTGTATTTTTGTCGATTTTTATTGAATTTGAATTATATTTCAACGTTTTTTGATGGTTCTGAGCCACCAAACACACTTAAAGCATGCAGAATCGACTCAGAATAGGAAAAGGAGACGTTTAGGTCAATTTTATGCATTCTGGCGTTCGTAGATACAAGAAAACTGTTAAAATTCTTCAGAAACGTCACTTTTGAAGTGTTTTCTTGTACTTTTAAGCCAATCAGATACCCTACGGGCTCGGAAAGTGCAACGAAACCATCAAATTTTAGCTAGAAACTGTATTTTTGTCGATTTTTATTGAATTTGAACTATATTTCAACGTTTTTTGATGGTTCTGAGCCACCAAACACACTTAAAGCATGCAGAATCGACTCAGAATAGGAAAAGGAGACGTTTAGGTCAATTTTATGCATTCTGGCGTTCGTAGATACAAGAAAACTGTTAAAATTCTTCAGAAACGTCACTTTTGAAGTGTTTTCTTGTACTTTTAAGCCAATCAGATAACCTACGGGCTCGGAAAGTGCAACGAAACCATCAAATTTTAGCTAGAAACTGTATTTTTGTCGATTTTTATTGAATTTGAACTCTATTTCAACGTTTTTTGATGGTTCTGAGCCACCAAACACACTTAAAGCATGCAGAATCGAATCAGAATAGGAAAAGGAGACGTTTAGGTCAATTTTATGCATTCTGGCGTTCGTAGATACAAGAAAACTGTTAAAATTCTTCAGAAACGTCACTTTTGAAGTGTTTTCTTGTACTTTTAAGCCAATCAGATACCCTACGGGCTCGGAAAGTGCAACGAAACCATCAAATTTTAGCTAGAAACTGTATTTTTGTCGATTTTTATTGAATTTGAACTACATTTCAACGTTTTTTGATGGTTCTGAGCCACCAAACACACTTAAAGCATGCAGAATCGACTCAGAATAGGAAAAGGAGACGTTTAGGTCAATTTTATGCATTCTGGCGTTCGTAGATACAAGAAAACTGTTAAAATTCTTCAGAAACGTCACTTTTGAAGTGTTTTCTTGTACTTTTAAGCCAATCAGATACCCTACGGGTTCGGAAAGTGCAACGAAACCATCAAATTTTAGCTAGAAACTGTATTTTTGTCGATTTTTATTGAATTTGAACTCTATTTCAACGTTTTTTGATGGTTCTGAGCCACCAAACACACTTAAAGCATGCAGAATCGAATCAGAATAGGAAAAGGAGACGTTTAGGTCAATTTTATGCATTCTGGCGTTCGTAGATACAAGAAAACTGTTAAAATTCTTCAGAAACGTCACTTTTGAAGTGTTTTCTTGTACTTTTAAGCCAATCAGATACCCTACGGGCTCGGAAAGTGCAACGAAACCATCAAATTTTAGCTAGAAACTGTATTTTTGTCGATTTTTATTGAATTTGAACTACATTTCAACGTTTTTTGATGGTTCTGAGCCACCAAACACACTTAAAGCATGCAGAATCGACTCAGAATAGGAAAAGGAGACGTTTAGGTCAATTTTATGCATTCTGGCGTTCGTAGATACAAGAAAACTGTTAAAATTCTTCAGAAACGTCACTTTTGAAGTGTTTTCTTGTACTTTTAAGCCAATCAGATACCCTACGGGTTCGGAAAGTGCAACGAAACCATCAAATTTTAGCTAGAAACTGTATTTTTGTCGATTTTTATTGAATTTGAACTATATTTCAACGTTTTTTGATGGTTCTGAGCCACCAAACACACTTAAAGCATGCAGAATCGACTCAGAATAGGAAAAGGAGACGTTTAGGTCAATTTTATGCATTCTGGCGTTCGTAGATACAAGAAAACTGTTAAAATTCTTCAGAAACGTCACTTTTGAAGTGTTTTCTTGTACTTTTAAGCCAATCAGATACCCTACGGGCTCGGAAAGTGCAACGAAACCGTCAAATTTTAGCTAGAAACTGTATTTTTGTCGATTTTTATTGAATTTAAACTATATTTCAACGTTTTTTGATGGTTCTGAGCCACCAAACACACTTAAAGCATGCAGAATCGACTCAGAATAGGAAAAGGAGACGTTTAGGTCAATTTTATGCATTCTGGCGTTCGTAGATACAAGAAAACTGTTAAAATTCTTCAGAAACGTCACTTTTGAAGTGTTTTCTTGTACTTTTAAGCCAATCAGATACCCTACGGGCTCGGAAAGTGCAACGAAACCATCAAATTTTAGCTAGAAACTGTATTTTTGTCGATTTTTATTGAATTTGAACTATATTTCAACGTTTTTTGATGGTTCTGAGCCACCAAACACACTTAAAGCATGCAGAATCGACTCAGAATAGGAAAAGGAGACGTTTAGGTCAATTTTATGCATTCTGGCGTTCGTAGATACAAGAAAACTGTTAAAATTCTTCAGAAACGTCACTTTTGAAGTGTTTTCTTGTACTTTTAAGCCAATCAGATACCCTACGGGCTCGGAAAGTGCAACGAAACCATCAAATTTTAGCTAGAAACTGTATTTTTCTCGATTTTTATTGAATTTGAACTATATTTCAACGTTTTTTGATGGTTCTGAGCCACCAAACACACTTAAAGCATTCAGAATCGACTCAGAATAGGAAAAGGAGACGTTTAGGTCAATTTTATGCATTCTGGCGTTCGTAGATACAAGAAAACTGTTAAAATTCTTCAGAAACGTCACTTTTGAAGTGTTTTCTTGTACTTTTAAGCCAATCAGATACCCTACGGGCTCGGAAAGTGCAACGAAACCATCAAATTTTAGCTAGAAACTGTATTTTTGTCGATTTTTATTGAATTTGAACTATATTTCAACGTTTTTTGATGGTTCTGAGCCACCAAACACACTTAAAGCATGCAGAATCGACTCAGAATAGGAAAAGGAGACGTTTAGGTAAATTTTATGCATTCTGGCGTTCGTAGATACAAGAAAACTGTTAAAATTCTTCAGAAACGTCACTTTTGAAGTGTTTTCTTGTACTTTTAAGCCAATCAGATACCCTACGGGCTCGGAAAGTGCAACGAAACCATCAAATTTTAGCTAGAAACTGTATTTTTGTCGATTTTTATTGAATTTGAACTATATTTCAACGTTTTTTGATGGTTCTGAGCCACCAGACACACTTAAAGCATGCAGAATCGACTCAGAATAGGAAAAGGAGACGTTTAGGTCAATTTTATGCATTCTGGCGTTCGTAGATACAAGAAAACTGTTAAAATTCTTCAGAAACGTCACTTTTGAAGTGTTTTCTTGTACTTTTAAGCCAATCAGATACCCTACGGGCTCGGAAAGTGCAACGAAACCATCAAATTTTAGCTAGAAACTGTATTTTTGTCGATTTTTATTGAATTTGAATTATATTTCAACGTTTTTTGATGGTTCTGAGCCACCAAACACACTTAAAGCATGCAGAATCGACTCAGAATGGGAAAAGGAGACGTTTAGGTCAATTTTATGCATTCTGGCGTTCGTAGATACAAGAAAACTGTTAAAATTCTTCAGAAACGTCACTTTTGAAGTGTTTTCTTGTACTTTTAAGCCAATCAGATACCCTACGGGCTCGGAAAGTGCAACGAAACCATCAAATTTTAGCTAGAAACTGTATTTTTGTCGATTTTTATTGAATTTGAACTATATTTCAACGTTTTTTGATGGTTCTGAGCCACCAAACACACTTAAAGCATGCAGAATCGACTCAGAATAGGAAAAGGAGACGTTTAGGTCAATTTTATGCATTCTGGCGTTCGTAGATACAAGAAAACTGTTAAAATTCTTCAGAAACGTCACTTTTGAAGTGTTTTCTTGTACTTTTAAGCCAATCAGATACCCTACGGGCTCGGAAAGTGCAACGAAACCATCAAATTTTAGCTAGAAACTGTATTTTTGTCGATTTTTATTGAATTTGAACTATATTTCAACGTTTTTTGATGGTTCTGAGCCACCAAACACACTTAAAGCATGCAGAATCGACTCAGAATAGGAAAAGGAGACGTTTAGATCAATTTTATGCATTCTGGCGTTCGTAGATACAAGAAAACTGTTAAAATTCTTCAGAAACGTCACTTTTGAAGTGTTTTCTTGTACTTTTAAGCCAATCAGATACCCTACGGGCTCGGAAAGTGCAACGAAACCATCAAATTTTAGCTAGAAACTGTATTTTTGTCGATTTTTATTGAATTTGAACTATATTTCAACGTTTTTTGATGGTTCTGAGCCACCAAACACACTTAAAGCATGCAGATTCGACTCAGAATAGGAAAAGGAGACGTTTAGGTCAATTTTATGCATTCTGGCGTTCGTAGATACAAGAAAACTGTTAAAATTTTTCAGAAACGTCACTTTTGAAGTGTTTTCTTGTACTTTTAAGCCAATCAGATACCCTACGGGCTCGGAAAGTGTAACGAAACCATCAAATTTTAGCTAGAAACTGTATTTTTGTCGATTTTTATTGAATTTGAATTATATTTCAACGTTTTTTGATGGTTCTGAGCCACCAAACACACTTAAAGAATGCAGAATCGACTCAGAATAGGAAAAGGAGACGTTTAGGTCAATTTTATGCATTCTGGCGTTCGTAGATACAAGAAAACTGTTAAAATTCTTCAGAAACGTCACTTTTGAAGTGTTTTCTTGTACTTTTAAGCCAATCAGATACCCTACGGGCTCGGAAAGTGCAACGAAACCATCAAATTTTAGCTAGAAACTGTATTTTTGTCGATTTTTATTGAATTTGAACTATATTTCAACGTTTTTTGATGGTTCTGAGCCACCAAACACACTTAAAGCATGCAGAATCGACTCAGAATAGGAAAAGGAGACGTTTAGGTCAATTTTATGCATTCTGGCGTTCGTAGATACAAGAAAACTGTTAAAATTCTTTAGAAACGTCACTTTTGAAGTGTTTTCTTGTACTTTTAAGCCAATCAGATACCCTACGGGCTCGGAAAGTGCAACAAAACCATCAAATTTTAGCTAGAAACTGTATTTTTGTCGATTTTTATTGAATTTGAACTATATTTCAACGTTTTTTGATGGTTCTGAGCCACCAAACACACTTAAAGCATGCAGAATCGACTCAGAATAGGAAAAGGAGACGTTTAGGTCAATTTTATACATTCTGGCGTTCGTAGATACAAGAAAACTGTTAAAATTCTTCAGAAACGTCACTTTTGAAGTGTTTTCTTGTACTTTTAAGCCAATCAGATACCCTACGGGCTCGGAAAGTGCAACGAAACCATCAAATTTTAGCTAGAAACTGTATTTTTGTCGATTTTTATTGAATTTGAACTATATTTCAACGTTTTTTGATGGTTCTGAGCCACCAAACACACTTAAAGCATGCAGAATCGACTCAGAATAGGAAACGGAGACGTTTAGGTCAATTTTATGCATTCTGGCGTTCGTAGATACAAGAAAACTGTTAAAATTCTTCAGAAACGTCACTTTTGAAGTGTTTTCTTGTACTTTTAAGCCAATCAGATACCCAACGGGCTCGGAAAGTGCAACGAAACCATCAAATTTTAGCTAGAAACTGTATTTTTGTCGATTTTTATTGAATTTGAACTATATTTCAACGTTTTTTGATGGTTCTGAGCCACCAAACACACTTAAAGCATGCAGAATCGACTCAGAATAGGAAAAGGAGACGTTTAGGTGAATTTTGTGCATTCTGGCGTTCGTAGATACAAGAAAACTGTTAAAATTCTTCAGAAACGTCACTTTTGAAGTGTTTTCTTGTACTTTTAAGCCAATCAGATACCCGACGGGCTCGGAAAGTGCAACGAAACCATCAAATTTTAGCTAGAAACTGTATTTTTGTCGATTTTTATTGAATTTGAACAATATTTCAACGTTTTTTGATGGTTCTGAGCCACCAAACACACTTAAAGCATGCAGAATCGACTCAGAATAGGAAAAGGAGAAGTTTAGGTCAATTTTATGCATTCTGGCGTTCGTAGATACAAGAAAACTGTTAAAATTCTTCAGAAACGTCACTTTTGAAGTGTTTTCTTGTACTTTTAAGCCAATCAGATACCCTACGGGCTCGGAAAGTGCAACGAAACCATCAAATTTTAGCTAGAAACTGTATTTTTGTCGATTTTTATTGAATTTGAACTATATTTCAATGTTTTTTGATGGTTCTGAGCCACCAAACACACTTAAAGCATGCAGAATCGACTCAGAATAGGAAAAGGAGACGTTTAGGTCAATTTTGTGCATTCTGGCGTTCGTAGATACAAGAAAACTGTTAAAATTCTTCTGAAACGTCACTTTTGAAGTGTTTTCTTGTACTTTTAAGCCAATCAGATACCCTACGTGCCCGGAAAGTGCAACGAAACCATCAAATTTTAGCTAGAAACTGTATTTTTGTCGATTTTTATTGAATTTGAACTATATTTCAACGTTTTTTGATGGTTCTGAGCCACCAAACACACTTAAAGCATGCAGAAACGACTCAGAATAGGAAAAGGAGACGTTTAGGTCAATTTTATGCATTCTGGCGTTCGTAGATACAAGAAAACTGTTAAAATTCTTCAGAAACGTCACTTTTGAAGTGTTTTCTTGTACTTTTAAGCCAATCAGATACCCTACGGGCTCGGAAAGTGCAACGAAACCATCAAATTTTAGCTAGAAACTGTATTTTTGTCGATTTTTATTGAATTTGAACTAAATTTCAACGTTTTTTGATGGTTCTGAGCCACCAAACACACTTAAAGCATGCAGAATCGACTCAGAATAGGAAAAGGAGACGTTTAGGTCAATTTTATGCATTCTGGCGTTCGTAGATACAAGAAAACTGTTAAAATTCTTCAGAAACGTCACTTTTGAAGTGTTTTCTTGTACTTTTAAGCCAATCAGATACCCTACGGGCTCGGAAAGTGCAACGAAACCATCAAATTTTAGCTAGAAACTGTATTTTTGTCGATTTTTATTGAATTTGAACTATATTTCAACGTTTTTTGATGGTTCTGAGCCACCAAACACACTTAAAGCATGCAGAATCGACTCAGAATAGGAAAAGGAGACGTTTAGGTCAATTTTATGCATTCTGGCGTTCGTAGATACAAGAAAACTGTTAAAATTCTTCAGAAACGTCACTTTTGAAGTGTTTTCTTGTACTTTTAAGCCAATCAGATACCCGACGGGCTCGGAAAGTGCAACGAAACCATCAAATTTTAGCTAGAAACTGTATTTTTGTCGATTTTTATTGAATTTGAACTATATTTCAACGTTTTTTGATGGTTCTGAGCCACCAAACACACTTAAAGCATGCAGAATCGACTCAGAATAGGAAAAGGAGACGTTTAGGTCAATTTTATGCATTCTGGCGTTCGTAGATACAAGAAAACTGTTAAAATTCTTCAGAAACGTCACTTTTGAAGTGTTTTCTTGTACTTTTAAGCCAATCAGATACCCAACGGGCTCGGAAAGTGGAACGAAACCATCAAATTTTAGCTAGAAACTGTATTTTTGTCGATTTTTATTGAATTTGAACTATATTTCAACGTTTTTTGATGGTTCTGAGCCACCAAACACACTTAAAGCATGCAGAATCGACTCAGAATAGGAAAAGGAGACGTTTAGGTCAATTTTATGCATTCTGGCGTTCGTAGATACAAGAAAACTGTTAAAATTCTTCAGAAACGTCACTTTTGAAGTGTTTTCTTGTACTTTTAAGCCAATCAGATACCCTACGGGCTCGGAAAGTGCAACGAAACCATCAAATTTTAGCTAGAAACTGTATTTTTGTCGATTTTTATTGAATTTGAACTATATTTCAACGTTTTTTGATGGTTCTGAGCCACCAAACACACTTAAAGCATGCAGAATCGACTCAGAATAGGAAAAGGAGACGTTTAGGTCAATTTTATGCATTCTGGCGTTCGTAGATACAAGAAAACTGTTAAAATTCTTCAGAAACGTCACTTTTGAAGCGTTTTCTTGTACTTTTAAGCCAATCAGATACCCCACGGGCTCGGAAAGTGCAACGAAACCATCAAATTTTAGCTAGAAACTGTATTTTTGTCGATTTTTATTGAATTTGAACTATATTTCAACGTTTTTTGATGGTTCTGAGCCACCAAACACACTTAAAGCATGCAGAATCGACTCAGAATAGGAAAAGGAGACGTTTAGGTCAATTTTATGCATTCTGGGGTTCGTAGATACAAGAAAACTGTTAAAATTCTTCAGAAACGTCACTTTTGAAGTGTTTTCTTGTACTTTTAAGCCAATCAGCTACCCTACGGGCTCGGAAAGTGCAACGAAACCATCAAATTTTAGCTAGAAACTGTATTTTTGTCGATTTTTATTGAATTTGAACTATATTTCAACGTTTTTTGATGGTTCTGAGCCACCAAACACACTTAAAGCATGCAGAATCGACTCAGAATAGGAAAAGGAGACGTTTAGGTCAATTTTATGCATTCTGGCGTCCGTAGATACAAGAAAACTGTTAAAATTCTTCAGAAACTTCACTTTTGAAGTGTTTTCTTGTACTTTTAAGCCAATCAGATACCCTACGGGCTCGGAAAGTGCAACGAAACCATCAAATTTTAGCTAGAAACTGTATTTTTGTCGATTTTTATTGAATTTGAACTATATTTCAACGTTTTTTGATGGTTCTGAGCCACCAAACACACTTAAAGCATGCAGAATCGACTCAGAATAGGAAAAGGAGACGTTTAGGTCAATTTTATGCATTCTGGCGTTCGTAGATTCAAGAAAACTGTTAAAATTCTTCAGAAACGTCACTTTTGAAGTGTTTTCTTGTACTTTTAAGCCAATCAGATACCCTACGGGCTCGGAAAGTGCAACGAAACCATCAAATTTTAGCTAGAAACTGTATTTTTATCGATTTTTATTGAATTTGAACTATATTTCAACGTTTTTTGATGGTTCTGAGCCACCAAACACACTTAAAGCATGCAGAATCGACTCAGAATAGGAAAAGGAGACGTTTAGGTCAATTTTATGCATTCTGGCGTTCGTAGATACAAGAAAACTGTTAAAATTCTTCAGAAACGTCCCTTTTGAAGTGTTTTCTTGTACTTTTAAGCCAATCAGATATCCTACGGGCTCGGAAAGTGCAACGAAACCATCAAATTTTAGCTAGAAACTGTATTTTTGTCGATTTTTATTGAATTTGAACTATATTTCAACGTTTTTTGATGGTTCTGAGCCACCAAACACACTTAAAGCATGCAGAATCGACTCAGAGTAGGAAAAGGAGACGTTTAGGTCAATTTTATGCATTCTGGCGTTCGTAGATACAAGAAAACTGTTAAAATTCTTCAGAAACGTCACTTTTGAAGTGTTTTCTTGTACTTTTAAGCCAATCAGATACCCAACGGGCTCGGAAAGTGCAACGAAACCATCAAATTTTAGCTAGAAACTGTATTTTTGTCGATTTTTATTGAATTTGAACTATATTTCAACGTTTTTTGATGGTTCTGAGCCACCAAACACACTTAAAGCATGCAGAATCGACTCAGAATAGGAAAAGGAGACGTTTAGGTCAATTTTATGCATTCTGGCGTTCGTAGATACAAGAAAACTGTTAAAATTCTTCAGAAACGTCACTTTTGAAGTGTTTTCTTGTACTTTTAAGCCAATCAGATACCCTACGGGCTCGGAAAGTGCAACGAAACCATCAAATTTTAGCTAGAAACTGTATTTTTGTCGATTTTTATTGAATTTGAACTATATTTCAACGTTTTTTGATGGTTCTGAGCCACCAAACACACTTAAAGCATGCAGAATCGACTCAGAATAGTAAAAGGAGACGTTTAGGTCAATTTTATGCATTCTGGCGTTCGTAGATACAAGAAAACTGTTAAAATTCTTCAGAAACGTCACTTTTGAAGTGTTTTCTTGTACTTTTAAGCCAATCAGATACCCTACGGGCTCGGAAAGTGCAACGAAACCATCAAATTTTAGCTAGAAACTGTATTTTTGTCGATTTTTATTGAATTTGAACTATATTTCAACGTTTTTTGATGGTTCTGAGCCACCAAACACACTTAAAGCATGCAGAATCGACTCAGAATAGGAAAAGGAGACGTTTAGGTCAATTTTATGCATTCTGGCGTTCGTAGATACAAGAAAACTGTTAAAATTCTTCAGAAACGTCACTTTTGAAGTGTTTTCTTGTACTTTTAAGCCAATCAGATACCCTACGGGCTCGGAAAGTGCAACGAAACCATCAAATTTTAGCTAGAAACTGTATTTTTGTTGATTTTTATTGAATTTGAACTATATTTCAAAGTTTTTTGATGGTTCTGAGCAACCAAACACACTTAAAGCATGCAGAATCGACTCAGAATAGGAAAAGGAGACGTTTAGGTCAATTTTATGCATTCTGGCGTTCGTAGATACAAGAAAACTGTTAAAATTCTTCAGAAACGTCACTTTTGAAGTGTTTTCTTGTACTTTTAAGCCAATCAGACACCCTACGGGCTCGGAAAGTGCAACGAAACCATCAAATTTTAGCTAGAAACTGTATTTTTGTCGATTTTTATTGAATTTGAACTATATTTCAAAGTTTTTTGATGGTTCTGAGCCACCAAACACACTTAAAGCATGCAGAATCGACTCAGAATAGGAAAAGGAGACGTTTAGGTCAATTTTATGCATTCTGGCGTTCGTAGATACAAGAAAACTGTTAAAATTCTTCAGAAACGTCACTTTTGAAGTGTTTTCTTGTACTTTTAAGCCAATCAGATACCCTACGGGCTCGGAAAGTGCAACGAAACCATCAAATTTTAGCTAGAAACTGTATTTTTGTCGATTTTTATTGAATTTGAACTATATTTCAACGTTTTTTGATGGTTCTGAGCCACCAAACACACTTAAGGCATGCAGAATCGACTCAGAATAGGAAAAGGAGACGTTTAGGTCAATTTTATGCATTCTGGCGTTCGTAGATACAAGAAAACTGTTAAAATTCTTCAGAAACGTCACTTTTGAAGTGTTTTCTTGTACTTTTAAGCCAATCAGATACCCTACGGGCTCGGAAAGTGCAACGAAACCATCAAATTTTAGCTAGAAACTGTATTTTTGTCGATTTTTATTGAATTTGAACTATATTTCAAAGTTTTTTGATGGTTCTGAGCCACCAAACACACTTAAAGCATGCAGAATCGACTCAGAATAGGAAAAGGAGACGTTTAGGTCAAATTTATGCATTCTGGCGTTCGTAGATACAAGAAAACTGTTAAAATTCTTCAGAAACGTCACTTTTGAAGTGTTTTCTTGTACTTTTAAGCCAATCAGATACCCTACGGGCTCGGAAAGTGCAACGAAACCATCAAATTTTAGCTAGAAACTGTATTTTTGTCGATTTTTATTGAATTTGAACTATATTTCAACATTTTTTGATGGTTCTGAGCCACCAAACACACTTAAAGCATGCAGAATCGACTCAGAATAGGAAAAGGAGACGTTTAGGTCAATTTTATGCATTCTGGCGTTCGTAGGTACAAGAAAACTGTTAAAATTCTTCAGAAACGTCAATTTGAAGTGTTTTCTTGTACTTTTAAGCCAATCAGATACCCTACGGGCTCGGAAAGTGCAACGAAACCATCAAATTTTAGCTAGAAACTGTATTTTTGTCGATTTTTATTGAATTTGAACTATATTTCAACGTTTTTTGATGGTTCTGAGCCACCAAACACACTTAAAGCATGCAGAATCGACTCAGAATAGGAAAAGGAGACGTTTAGGTCAATTTTATGCATTCTGGCGTTCGTAGATACAAGAAAACTGTTAAAATTCTTCAGGAACGTCACTTTTGAAGTGTTTTCTTGTCCTTTTAAGCCAATCAGATACCCTACGGGCTCGGAAAGTGCAACGAAACCATCAAATTTTAGCTAGAAACTGTATTTTTGTCGATTTTTATTGAATTTGAACTATATTTCAACGTTTTTTGATGGTTCTGAGCCACCAAACACACTTAAAGCATGCAGAATCGACTCAGAATAGGAAAAGGAGACGTTTAGGTCAATTTTATGCATTCTGGCGTTCGTAGATACAAGAAAACTGTTAAAATTCTTCAGAAACGTCACTTTTGAAGTGTTTTCTTGTACTTTTAAGCCAATCAGATACCCTACGGGCTCGGAAAGTGCAACGAAACCATCAAATTTTAGCTAGAAACTGTATTTTTGTCGATTTTTATTGAATTTGAACTATATTTCAACGTTTTTTGATGGTTCTGAGCCACCAAACACACTTAAAGCATGCAGAATCGACTCAGAATAGGAAAAGGAGACGTTTAGGTCAATTTTATGCATTCTGGCGTTCGTAGATACAAGAAAACTGTTAAAATTCTTCAGAAACGTCACTTTTGAAGTGTTTTCTTGTACTTTTAAGCCAATCAGATACCCTACGGGCTCGGAAAGTGCAACGAAACCATCAAATTTTAGCTAGAAACTGTATTTTTGTCGATTTTTATTGAATTTGAACTATATTTCAACGTTTTTTGATGGTTCTGAGCCACCAAACACACTTAAAGCATGCAGAATCGACTCAGAATAGGAAAAGGAGACGTTTAGGTCAATTTTATGCATTCTGGCGTTCGTAGATACAAGAAAACTGTTAAAATTCTTCAGAAACGTCACTTTTGAAGTGTTTTCTTGTACTTTTAAGCCAATCAGATACCCTACGGGCTCGGAAAGTGCAACGAAACTATCAAATTTTAGCTAGAAACTGTATTTTTGTCGATTTTTATTGAATTTGAACTATATTTCAAAGTTTTTTGATGGTTCTGAGCCACCAAACACACTTAAAGCATGCAGAATCGACTCAGAATAGGAAAAGGAGACGTTTAGGTCAAATTTATGCATTCTGGCGTTCGTAGATACAAGAAAACTGTTAAAATTCTTCAGAAACGTCACTTTTGAAGTGTTTTCTTGTACTTTTAAGCCAATCAGATACCCTACGGGCTCGGAAAGTGCAACGAAACCATCAAATTTTAGCTAGAAACTGTATTTTTGTCGATTTTTATTGAATTTGAACTATATTTCAACATTTTTTGATGGTTCTGAGCCACCAAACACACTTAAAGCATGCAGAATCGACTCAGAATAGGAAAAGGAGACGTTTAGGTCAATTTTATGCATTCTGGCGTTCGTAGATGCAAGAAAACTGTTAAAATTCTTCAGAAAGGTCACTTTTGAAGTGTTTTCTTGTACTTTTAAGCCAATCAGATACCCTACGGGCTCGGAAAGTGCAACGAAACCATCAAATTTTAGCTAGAAACTGTATTTTTGTCGATTTTTATTGAATTTGAACTATATTTCAACGTTTTTTGATGGTTCTGAGCCACCAAACACACTTAAAGCATGCAGAATCGACTCAGAATAGGAAAAGGAGACGTTTAGGTCAATTTTATGCATTCTGGCGTTCGTAGATACAAGAAAACTGTTAAAATTCTTCAGAAACGTCACTTTTGAAGTGTTTTCTTGTACTTTTAAGCCAATCAGATACCCTACGGGCTCGGAAAGTGCAACGAAACCATCAAATTTTAGCTAGAAACTGTATTTTTGTCGATTTTTATTGAATTTGAACTATATTTCAACGTTTTTTGATGGTTCTGAGCCACCAAACACACTTAAAGCATGCAGAATCGACTCAGAATAGGAAAAGGAGACGTTTAGGTCAATTTTATGCATTCTGGCGTTCGTAGATACAAGAAAACTGTTAAAATTCTTCAGAAACGTCACTTTTGAAGTGTTTTCTTGTACTTTTAAGCCAATCAGATACCCTACGGGCTCGGAAAGTGCAACGAAACCATCAAATTTTAGCTAGAAACTGTATTTTTGTCGATTTTTATTGAATTTGACCTATATTTCAACGTTTTTTGATGGTTCTGAGCCACCAAACACACTTGAAGCATGCAGAATCGACTCAGAATAGGAAAAGGAGACGTTTAGGTCAATTTTATGCATTCTGGCGTTCGTAGATACAAGAAAACTGTTAAAATTCTTCAGAAACGTCACTTTTGAAGTGTTTTCTTGTAGTTTTAAGCCAATCAGATACCCAACGGGCTCGGAAAGTGCAACGAAACCATCAAATTTTAGCTAGAAACTGTATTTTTGTCGATTTTTATTGAATTTGACCTATATTTCAACGTTTTTTGATGGTTCTGAGCCACCAAACACACTTGAAGCATGCAGAATCGACTCAGAATAGGAAACGGAGACGTTTAGGTCAATTTTATGCATTCTGGCGTTCGTAGATACAAGAAAACTGTTAAAATTCTTCAGAAACGTCACTTTTGAAGTGTTTTCTTGTACTTTTAAGCCAATCAGATACCCTACGGGCTCGGAAAGTGCAACGAAACCATCAAATTTTAGCTAGAAACTGTATTTTTGTCGATTTTTATTGAATTTGAACTATATTTCAACGTTTTTTGATGGTTCTGAGCCACCAAACACACTTAAAGCATGCAGAATCGACTCAGAATAGGAAAAGGAGACGTTTAGGTCAATTTTTATGCATTCTGGCGTTCGTAGATACAAGAAAACTGTTAAAATTCTTCAGAAACGTCACTTTTGAAGTGTTTTCTTGTACATTTTAAGCCAATCAGATACCCTACGGGCTCGGAAAGTGCAACGAAACCATCAAATTTTAGCTAGAAACTGTATTTTTGTCGATTTTTATTGAATTTGAACTATATTTCAACGTTTTTTGATGGTTCTGAGCCACCAAACACACTTAAAGCATGCAGAATCGACTCAGAATAGGAAAAGGAGACGTTTAGGTCAATTTTATGCAATCTGGCGTTCGTAGATAGAAGAAAACTGTTAAAATTCTTCAGAAACGTCACTTTTGAAGTGTTTTCTTGTACTTTTAAGCCAATCAGATACCCTACGGGCTCGGAAAGTGCAACGAAACCATCAAATTTTAGCTAGAAACTGTATTTTTGTCGATTTTTATTGAATTTGAACTATATTTCAACGTTTTTTGATGGTTCTGAGCCACCAAACACACTTAAAGCATGCAGAATCGACTCAGAATAGGAAAAGGAGACGTTTAGGTCAATTTTATGCATTCTGGCGTTCGTAGATACAAGAAAACTGTTAAAATTCTTCAGAAACGTCACTTTTGAAGTGTTTTCTTGTACTTTTAAGCCAATCAGATACCCTACGGGCTCGGAAAGTGCAACGAAACCATCAAATTTTAGCTAGAAACTGTATTTTTGTCGATTTTTATTGAATTTGAACTATATTTCAACGTTTTTTGATGGTTCTGAGCCACCAAACACACTTAAAGCATGCAGAATCGACTCAGAATAGGAAAAGGAGACGTTTAGGTCAATTTTATGCATTCTGGCGTTCGTGGATACAAGAAAACTGTTAAAATTCTTCAGAAACGTCACTTCTGAAGTGTTTTCTTGTACTTTTAAGCCAATCAGATACCCTACGGGCTCGGAAAGTGCAACGAAACCATCAAATTTTAGCTAGAAACTGTATTTTTGTCGATTTTTATTGAATTTGAACTATATTTCAACGTTTTTTGATGGTTCTGAGCCACAAAACACACTTAAAGCATGCAGAATCGACTCAGAATAGGAAAAGGAGACGTTTAGGTCAATTTTATGCATTCTGGCGTTCGTAGATACAAGAAAACTGTTAAAATTCTTCAGAAACGTCACTTTTGAAGTGTTTTCTTGTACTTTTAAGCCAATCAGATACCCTACGGGCTCGGAAAGTGCAACGAAACCATCAAATTTTAGCTAGAAACTGTATTTTTGTCGATTTTTATTGAATTTGAACTATATTTCAACGTTTTTTGATGGTTCTGAGCCACCAAACACACTTAAAGCATGCAGAATCGACTCAGAATAGGAAAAGGAGACGTTTAGGTCAATTTTATGCATTCTGGCGTTCGTAGATACAAGAAAACTGTTAAAATTCTTCAGAAACGTCACTTCTGAAGTGTTTTCTTGTACTTTTAAGCCAATCAGATACCCTACGGGCTCGGAAAGTGCAACGAAATCATCAAATTTTAGCTAGAAACTGTATTTTTGTCGATTTTTATTGAATTTGAACTATATTTCAACGTTTTTTGATGGTTCTGAGCCACCAAACACACTTAAAGCATGCAGAATCGACTCAGAATAGGAAAAGGAGACGTTTAGGTCAATTTTATGCATTCTGGCGTTCGTAGATACAAGAAAACTGTTAAAATTCTTCAGAAACGTCACTTTTGAAGTGTTTTCTTGTACTTTTAAGCCAATCAGATACCCTACGGGCTCGGAAAGTGCAACGAAACCATCAAATTTTAGCTAGAAACTGTATTTTTGTCGATTTTTATTGAATTTGAACTATATTTCAACGTTTTTTGATGGTTCTGAGCCACCAAACACACTTAAAGCATGCAGAATCGACTCAGAATAGGAAAAGGAGACGTTTAGGTCAATTTTATGCATTCTGGCGTTCGTAGATACAAGAAAACTGTTAAAATTCTTCAGAAACGTCACTTTTGAAGTGTTTTCTTGTACTTTTAAGCCAATCAGATACCCTACGGGCTCGGAAAGTGCAACGAAACCATCAAATTTTAGCTAGAAACTGTATTTTTGTCGATTTTTATTGAATTTGAACTATATTTCAACGTTTTTTGATGGTTCTGAGCCACCAAACACACTTAAAGCATGCAGAATCGACTCAGAATAGGAAAAGGAGACGTTTAGGTCAATTTTATGCATTCTGGCGTTCGTAGATACAAGAAAACTGTTAAAATTCTTCAGAAACGTCACTTTTGAAGTGTTTTCTTGTACTTTTAAGCCAATCTGATACCCTACGGGCTCGGAAAGTGCAACGAAACCATCAAATTTTAGCTAGAAACTGTATTTTTGTCGATTTTTATTGAATTTAAACTATATTTCAACGTTTTTTGATGGTTCTGAGCCACCAAACACACTTAAAGCATGCAGAATCGACTCAGAATAGGAAAAGGAGACGTTTAGGTCAATTTTATGCATTCTGGCGTTCGTAGATACAAGAAAACTGTTAAAATTCTTCAGAAACGTCACTTTTGAAGTGTTTTCTTGTACTTTTAAGCCAATCAGATACCCTACGGGCTCGGAAAGTGCAACGAAACCATCAAATTTTAGCTAGAAACTGTATTTTTGTCGATTTTTATTGAATTTGAACTATATTTCAACGTTTTTTGATGGTTCTGAGCCACCAAACACACTTAAAGCATGCAGAATCGACTCAGAATAGGAAAAGGAGACGTTTAGGTCAATTTTATGCATTCTGGCGTTCGTAGATACAAGAAAACTGTTAAAATTCTTCAGAAACGTCACTTTTGAAGTGTTTTCTTGTACTTTTAAGCCAATCAGATACCCTACGGGCTCGGAAAATGCAACGAAACCATCAAATTTTAGCTAGAAACTGTATTTTTGTCGATTTTTATTGAATTTGAACTATATTTCAACGTTTTTTGATGGTTCTGAGCCACCAAACACACTTAAAGCATGCAGAATCGACTCAGAATAGGAAAAGGAGACGTTTAGGTCAATTTTATGCATTCTGGCGTTCGTAGATACAAGAAAACTGTTAAAATTCTTCAGAAACGTCACTTTTGAAGTGTTTTCTTGTACTTTTAAGCCAATCAGATACCCAACGGGCTCGGAAAGTGCAACGAAACCATCAAATTTTAGCTAGAAACTGTATTTTTGTCGATTTTTATTGAATTTGAACTATATTTCAACGTTTTTTGATGGTTCTGAGCCACTAAACATACTTAAAGCATGCAGAATCGACTCAGAATAGGAAAAGGAGACGTTTAGGTCAATTTTATGCATTCTGGCGTTCGTAGATACAAGAAAACTGTTAAAATTCTTCAGAAACGTCACTTTTGAAGTGTTTTCTTGTACTTTTAAGCCAATCAGATACCCTACGGGCTCGGAAAGTGCAACGAAACCATCAAATTTTAGCTAGAAACTGTATTTTTGTCGATTTTTATTGAATTTGAACTATATTTCAACGTTTTTTGATGGTTCTGAGCCACCAAACACACTTAAAGCATGCAGAATCGACTCAGAATAGGAAAAGGAGACGTTTAGGTCAATTTTATGCATTCTGGCGTTCGTAGATACAAGAAAACTGTTAAAATTCTTCAGAAACGTCACTTTTGAAGTGTTTTCTTGTACTTTTAAGCCAATCCGATACCCTACGGGCTCGGAAAGTGCAACGAAACCATCAAATTTTAGCTAGAAACTGTATTTTTGTCGATTTTTATTGAATTTGAACTATATTTCAACGTTTTTTGATGGTTCTGAGCCACCAAACACACTTAAAGCATGCAGAATCGACTCAGAATAGGAAAAGGAGACGTTTAGGTCAATTTTATGCATTCTGGCGTTCGTAGATACAAGAAAACTGTTAAAATTCTTCAGAAACGTCACTTTTGAAGTGTTTTCTTGTACTTTTAAGCCAATCAGATACCCTACGGGCTCGGAAAGTGCAACGAAACCATCAAATTTTAGCTAGAAACTGTATTTTTGTCGATTTTTATTGAATTTGAACTATATTTCAATGTTTTTTGATGGTTCTGAGCCACCAAACACACTGAAAGCATGCAGAATCGACTCAGAATAGGAAAATGAGACGTTTAGGTCAATTTTATGCATTCTGGCGTTCGTAGATACAAGAAAACTGTTAAAATTCTTCAGAAACGTCACTTTTGAAGTGTTTTCTTGTACTTTTAAGCCAATCAGATACCCTACGGGCTCGGAAAGTGCAACGAAACCATCAAATTTTAGCTAGAAACTGTATTTTTGTCGATTTTTATTGAATTTGAACTATATTTCAACGTTTTTTGATGGTTCTGAGCCACCAAACACACTTAAAGCATGCAGAATCGACTCAGAATAGGAAAAGGAGACGTTTAGGTCAATTTTATGCATTCTGGCGTTCGTAGATACAAGAAAACTGTTAAAATTCTTCAGAAACGTCACTTTTGAAGTGTTTTCTTGTACTTTTAAGCCAATCAGATACCCTACGGGCTCGGAAAATGCAACGAAACCATCAAATTTTAGCTAGAAACTGTATTTTTGTCGATTTTTATTGAATTTGAACTATATTTCAACGTTTTTTGATGGTTCTGAGCCACCAAACACACTTAAAGCATGCAGAATCGACTCAGAATAGGAAAAGGAGACGTTTAGGTCAATTTTATGCATTCTGGCGTTCGTAGATACAAGAACACTGTTAAAATTCTTCAGAAACGTCACTTCTGAAGTGTTTTCTTGTACTTTTAAGCCAATCAGATACCCTACGGGCTCGGAAAGTGCAACGAAATCATCAAATTTTAGCTAGAAACTGTATTTTTGTCGATTTTTATTGAATTTGAACTATATTTCAACGTTTTTTGATGGTTCTGAGCCACCAAACACACTTAAAGCATGCAGAATCGACTCAGAATAGGAAAAGGAGATGTTTAGGTCAATTTTATGCATTCTGGCGTTCGTAGATACAAGAAAACTGTTAAAATTCTTCAGAAACGTCACTTTTGAAGTGTTTTCTTGTACTTTTAAGCCAATCAGATACCCAACGGGCTCGGAAAGTGCAACGAAACCATCAAATTTTAGCTAGAAACTGTATTTTTGTCGATTTTTATTGAATTTGAACTATATTTCAACGTTTTTTGATGGTTCTGAGCCACCAAACACACTTAAAGCATGCAGAATCGACTCAGAATAGGAAAAGGAGACGTTTAGGTCAATTTTATGCATTCTGGCGTTCGTAGATACAAGAAAACTGTTAAAATTCTTCAGAAACGTCACTTTTGAAGTGTTTTCTTGTACTTTTAAGCCAATCAGATACCCTACGGGCTCGGAAAGTGCAACGAAACCATCAAATTTTAGCTAGAAACTGTATTTTTGTCGATTTTTATTGAATTTGAACTATATTTCAACGTTTTTTGATGGTTCTGAGCCATCAAACACACTTAAAGCATGCAGAATCGACTCAGAATAGGAAAAGGAGACGTTTAGGTCAATTTTATGCATTCTGGCGTTCGTAGATACAAGAAAACTGTTAAAATTCTTCAGAAACGTCACTTTTGAAGTGTTTTCTTGTACTTTTAAGCCAATCAGATACCCTACGGGCTCGGAAAGTGCAACGAAACCATCAAATTTTAGCTAGAAACTGTATTTTTGTCGATTTTTATTGAATTTAAACTATATTTCAACGTTTTTTGATGGTTCTGAGCCACCAAACACACTTAAAGCATGCAGAATCGACTCAGAATAGGAAAAGGAGACGTTTAGGTCAATTTTATGCATTCTGGCGTTCGTAGATACAAGAAAACTGTTAAAATTCTTCAGAAACGTCACTTTTGAAGTGTTTTCTTGTACTTTTAAGCCAATCAGATACCCTACGGGCTCGGAAAGTGCAACGAAACCATCAAATTTTAGCTAGAAACTGTATTTTTGTCGATTTTTATTGAATTTGAACTATATTTCAACGTTTTTTGATGGTTCTGAGCCACCAAACACACTTAAAGCATGCAGAATCGACTCAGAATAGGAAAAGGAGACGTTTAGGTCAATTTTATGCATTCTGGCGTTCGTAGATACAAGAAAACTGTTAAAATTCTTCAGAAACGTCACTTTTGAAGTGTTTTCTTGTACTTTTAAGCCAATCAGATACCCTACGGGCTCGGAAAGTGCAACGAAACCATCAAATTTTAGCTAGAAACTGTATTTTTGTCGATTTTTATTGAATTTGAACTATATTTCAACGTTTTTTGATGGTTCTGAGCCACCAAACACACTTAAAGCATGCAGAATCGACTCAGAATAGGAAAAGGAGACGTCTAGGTCAATTTTATGCATTCTGGCGTTCGTAGATACAAGAAAACTGTTAAAATTCTTCAGAAACGTCACTTTTGAAGTGTTTTCTTGTACTTTTAAGCCAATCAGATACCCTACGGGCTCGGAAAGTGCAACGAAACCATCAAATTTTAGCTAGAAACTGTATTTTTGTCGATTTTTATTGAATTTGAACTATATTTCAACGTTTTTTGATGGTTCTGAGCCACCAAACACACTTAAAGCATGCAGAATCGACTCAGAATAGGAAAAGGAGACGTTTAGGTCAATTTTATGCATTCTGGCGTTCGTAGATACAAGAAAACTGTTAAAATTCTTCAGAAACGTCACTTTTGAAGTGTTTTCTTGTACTTTTAAGCCAATCAGATACCCTACGGGCTCGGAAAGTGCAACGAAACCATCAAATTTTAGCTAGAAACTGTATTTTTGTCGATTTTTATTGAATTTGAACTATATTTCAACGTTTTTTGATGGTTCTGAGCCACCAAACACACTTAAAGCATGCAGAATCGACTCAGAATAGGAAAAGGAGACGTCTAGGTCAATTTTATGCATTCTGGCGTTCGTAGATACAAGAAAACTGTTAAAATTCTTCAGAAACGTCACTTTTGAAGTGTTTTCTTGTACTTTTAAGCCAATCAGATACCCTACGGGCTCGGAAAGTGCAACGAAACCATCAAATTTTAGCTAGAAACTGTATTTTTGTCGATTTTTATTGAATTTGAACTATATTTCAACGTTTTTTGATGGTTCTGAGCCACCAAACACACTTAAAGCATGCAGAATCGACTCAGAATAGGAAAAGGAGACGTTTAGGTCAATTTTATGCATTCTGGCGTTCGTAGATACAAGAAAACTGTTAAAATTCTTCAGAAACGTCACTTTTGAAGTGTTTTCTTGTACTTTTAAGCCAATCAGATACCCTACGGGCTCGGAAAGTGCAACGAAACCATCAAATTTTAGCTAGAAACTGTATTTTTGTCGATTTTTATTGAATTTGAACTATATTTCAACGTTTTTTGATGGTTCTGAGCCACCAAACACACTTAAAGCATGCAGAATCGACTCAGAATAAGAAAAGGAGACGTTTAGGTCAATTTTATACATTCTGGCGTTCGTAGATACAAGAAAACTGTTAAAATTCTTCAGAAACGTCACTTTTGAAGTGTTTTCTTGTACTTTTAAGCCAATCAGATACCCTACGGGCTCGGAAAGTGCAACGAAACCATCAAATTTTAGCTAGAAACTGTATTTTTGTCGATTTTTATTGAATTTGAACTATATTTCAATGTTTTTTGATGGTTCTGAGCCACCAAACACACTTAAAGCATGCAGAATCGACTCAGAATAGGAAAAGGAGACGTTTAGGTCAATTTTATGCATTCTGGCGTTCGTAGATACAAGAAAACTGTTAAAATTCTTCAGAAACGTCACTTTTGAAGTGTTTTCTTGTACTTTTAAGCCAATCAGATACCCTACGGGCTCGGAAAGTGCAACGAAACCATCAAATTTTAGCTAGAAACTGTATTTTTGTCGATTTTTATTGAATTTGAACTATATTTCAACGTTTTTTGATGGTTCTGAGCCACCAAACACACTTAAAGCATGCAAAATCGACTCAGAATAGGAAAAGGAGACGTTTAGGTCAATTTTATGCATTCTGGCGTTCGTAGATACAAGAAAACTGTTAAAATTCTTCAGAAACGTCACTTTTGAAGTGTTTTCTTGTACTTTTAAGCCAATCAGATACCCTACGGGCTCGGAAAGTGCAACGAAACCATCAAATTTTAGCTAGAAACTGTATTTTTGTCGATTTTTATTGAATTTGAACTATATTTCAACGTTTTTTGATGGTTCTGAGCCACCAAACACACTTAAAGCATGCAGAATCGACTCAGAATAGGAAAAGGAGACGTTTAGGTCAATTTTATGCATTCTGGCGTTCGTAGATACAAGAAAACTGTTAAAATTCTTCAGAAACGTCACTTTTGAAGTGTTTTCTTGTACTTTTAAGCCAATCAGATACCCTACGGGCTCGGAAAGTGCAACGAAACCATCAAATTTTAGCTAGAAACAGTATTTTTGTCGATTTTTATTGAATTTGAACTATATTTCAACGTTTTTTGATGGTTCTGAGCCACCAAACACACTTAAAGCATGCAGAATCGACTCAGAATAGGAAAAGGAGACGTTTAGGTCAATTTTATGCATTCTGGCGTTCGTAGATACAAGAAAACTGTTAAAATTCTTCAGAAACGTCACTTTTGAAGTGTTTTCTTGTACTTTTAAGCCAATCAGATACCCTACGGGCTCGGAAAGTGCAACGAAACCATCAAATTTTAGCTAGAAACTGTATTTTTGTCGATTATAATTGAATTTGAACTATATTTCAACGTTTTTTGATGGTTCTGAGCCACCAAACACACTGAAAGCATGCAGAATCGACTCAGAATAGGAAAAGGAGACGTTTAGGTCAATTTTATGCATTGTGGCGTTCGTAGATACAAGAAAACTGTTAAAATTCTTCATAAACGTCACTTTTGAAGTGTTTTCTTGTAATTTTAAGCCAATCAGATACCCTACGGGCTCGGAAAGTGCAACGAAACCATCAAATTTTAGCTAGAAACTGTATTTTTGTCGATTTTTATTGAATTTGAACTATATTTCAACGTTTTTTGATGGTTCTGAGCCACCAAACACACTTAAAGCATGCAGAATCGACTCAGAATAGGAAAAGGAGACGTTTAGGTCAATTTTATGCATTCTGGCGTTCGTAGATACAAGAAAACTGTTAAAATTCTTCAGAAACGTCACTTTTGAAGTGTTTTCTTATACTTTTAAGCCAATCAGATAACCTACGGGCTCGGAAAGTGCAACGAAACCATCAAATTTTAGCTAGAAACTGTATTTTTGTCGATTTTTATTGAATTTGAACTATATTTCAACGTTTTTTGATGGTTCTGAGCCACCAAACACACTTAAAGCATGCAGAATCGACTCAGAATAGGAAAAGGAGACGTTTAGGTCAATTTTATGCATTCTGGCGTTCGTAGATACAAGAAAACTGTTAAAATTCTTCAGAAACGTCACTTTTGAAGTGTTTTCTTGTACTTTTAAGCCAATCAGATACCCTACGGGCTCGGAAAGTGCAACGAAACCATCAAATTTTAGCTAGAAACTGTATTTTTGTCGATTTTTATTGAATTTGAACTATATTTCAACGTTTTTTGATGGTTCTGAGCCACCAAACACACTTAAAGCATGCAGAATCGACTCAGAATAGGAAAAGGAGACGTTTAGGTCAATTTGATGCATTCTGGCGTTCGTAGATACAAGAAAACTGTTAAAATTCTTCAGAAACGTCACTTTTGAAGTGTTTTCTTGTACTTTTAAGCCAATCAGATACCCTACGGGCTCGGAAAGTGCAACGAAACCATCAAATTTTAGCTAGAAACTGTATTTTTGTCGATTTTTATTGAATTTGAACTATATTTCAACGTTTTTTGATGGTTCTGAGCCACCAAACACACTTAAAGCATGCAGAATCGACTCAGAATAGGAAAAGGAGACGTTTAGGTCAATTTTATGCATTCTGGCGTTCGTAGATACAAGAAAACTGTTAAAATTCTTCAGAAACGTCACTTTTGAAGTGTTTTCTTCTACTTTTAAGCCAATCAGATACCCTACGGGCTCGGAAAGTGCAACGAAACCATCAAATTTTAGCTAGAAACTGTATTTTTGTCGATTTTTATTGAATTTGAACTATTTTTCAACGTTTTTTGATGGTTCTGAGCCACCAAACACACTTAAAGCATGCAGAATCGACTCAGAATAGGAAAAGGAGACGTTTAGGTCAATTTTATGCATTCTGGCGTTCGTAGATACAAGAAAACTGTTAAAATTCTTCAGAAACGTCACTTTTGAAGTGTTTTCTTGTACTTTTAAGCCAATCAGATACCCAACGGGCTCGGAAAGTGCAACGAAACCATCAAATTTTAGCTAGAAACTGTATTTTTGTCGATTTTTATTGAATTTGAACTATATTTCAACGTTTTTTGATGGTTCTGAGCCACTAAACATACTTAAAGCATGCAGAATCGACTCAGAATAGGAAAAGGAGACGTTTAGGTGAATTTTATGCATTCTGGCGTTCGTAGATACAAGAAAACTGTTAAAATTCTTCAGAAACGTCACTTTTGAAGTGTTTTCTTGTACTTTTAAGCCAATCAGATACCCTACGGGCTCGGAAAGTGCAACGAAACCATCAAATTTTAGCTAGAAACTGTATTTTTGTCGATTTTTATTGAATTTGAACTATATTTCAACGTTTTTTGATGGTTCTGAGCCACCAAACACACTTAAAGCATGCAGAATCGACTCAGAATAGGAAAAGGAGACGTTTAGGTCAATTTTATGCATTCTGGCGTTCGTAGATACAAGAAAACTGTTAAAATTCTTCAGAAACGTCACTTTTGAAGTGTTTTCTTGTACTTTTAAGCCAATCAGATACCCTACGGGCTCGGAAAGTGCAACGAAACCATCAAATTTTAGCTAGAAACTGTATTTTTGTCGATTTTTATTGAATTTGAACTATATTTCAACGTTTTTTGGTGGTTCTGAGCCACCAAACACACTTAAAGCATGCAGAATCGACTCAGAATAGGAAAAGGAGACGTTTAGGTCAATTTTATGCATTCTGGCGTTCGTAGATACAAGAAAACTGTTAAAATTCTTCAGAAACGTCACTTTTGAAGTGTTTTCTTGTACTTTTAAGCCAATCAGATACCCTACGGGCTCGGAAAGTGCAACGAAACCATCAAATTTTAGCTAGAAACTGTATTTTTGTCGATTTTTATTGAATTTGAACTATATTTCAACGTTTTTTGATGGTTCTGAGCCACCAAACACACTTAAAGCATGCAGAATCGACTCAGAATAGGAAAAGGAGACGTTTAGGTCAATTTTATGCATTCTGGCGTTCGTAGATACAAGAAAACTGTTAAAATTCTTCAGAAACGTCACTTTTGAAATGTTTTCTTGTACTTTTAAGCCAATCAGATACCCTACGGGCTCGGAAAGTGCAACGAAACCATCAAATTTTAGCTAGAAACTGTATTTTTGTCGATTTTTATTGAATTTGAACTATTTTTCAACGTTTTTTGATGGTTCTGGGCCACCAAACACACTTAAAGCATGCAGAATCGACTCAGAATAGGAAAAGGAGACGTTTAGGTCAATTTTATGCATTCTGGCGTTCGTAGATACAAGAAAACTGTTAAAATTCTTCAGAAACGTCACTTTTGAAGTGTTTTCTTGTACTTTTAAGCCAATCAGATACCCTACGGGCTCGGAAAGTGCAACGAAACCATCAAATTTTAGCTAGAAACTGTATTTTTGTCGATTTTTATTGAATTTGAACTATATTTCAACGTTTTTTGATGGTTCTGAGCCACCAAACACACTTAAAGCATGCAGAATCGACTCAGAATAGGAAAAGGAGACGTTTAGGTCAATTTTATGCATTCTGGCGTTCGTAGATACAAGAAAACTGTTAAAATTCTTCAGAAACGTCACTTTTGAAGTGTTTTCTTGTACTTTTAAGCCAATCAGATACCCTACGGGCTCGGAAAGTGCAACGAAACCATCAAATTTTAGCTAGAAACTGTATTTTTGTCGATTTTTATTGAATTTGAACTATATTTCAACGTTTTTTGATGGTTCTGAGCCACCAAACACACTTAAAGCATGCAGAATCGACTCAGAATAGGAAAAGGAGACGTTTAGGTCAATTTTATGCATTCTGGCGTTCGTAGATACAAGAAAACTGTTAAAATTCTTCAGAAACGTCACTTTTGAAGTGTTTTCTTGTACTTTTAAGCCAATCAGATACCCTACGGGCTCGTAAAGTGCAACGAAACCATCAAATTTTAGCTAGAAACTGTATTTTTGTCGATTTTTATTGAATTTGAACTATATTTCAACGTTTTTTGATGATTCTGAGCCACCAAACACACTTAAAGCATGCAGAATCGACTCAGAATAGGAAAAGGAGACGTTTAGGTCAATTTTATGCATTCTGGCGTTCGTAGATACAAGAAAACTGTTAAAATTCTTCAGAAACGTCACTTTTGAAGTGTTTTCTTGTACTTTTAAGCCAATCAGATACCCGACGGGCTCGGAAAGTGCAACGAAACCATCAAATTTTAGCTAGAAACTGTATTTTTGTCGATTTTTATTGAATTTGAACTATTTTTCAACGTTTTTTGATGGTTCTGAGCCACCAAACACACTTAAAGCATGCAGAATCGACTCAGAATAGGAAAAGGAGACGTTTAGGTCAATTTTATGCATTCTGGCGTTCGTAGATACAAGAAAACTGTTAAAATTCTTCAGAAACGTCACTTTTGAAGTGTTTTCTTGTACTTTTAAGCCAATCAGGTACCCTACGGGCTCGGAAAGTGCAACGAAACCATCAAATTTTAGCTAGAAACTGTATTTTTGTCGATTTTTATTGAATTTGAATTATATTTCAACGTTTTTTGATGGTTCTGAGCCACCAAACACACTTAAAGCATGCAGAATCGACTCAGAATAGGAAAAGGAGACGTTTAGGTCAATTTTATGCATTCTGGCGTTCGTAGATACAAGAAAACTGTTAAAATTCTTCAGAAACGTCACTTTTGAAGTGTTTTCTTGTACTTTTAAGCCAATCAGATACCCTACGGGCTCGGAAAGTGCAACGAAACCATCAAATTTTAGCTAGAAACTGTATTTTTGTCGATTTTTATTGAATTTGAACTATATTTCAACGTTTTTTGATGGTTCTGAGCCACCAAACACACTTAAAGCATGCAGAATCGACTCAGAATAGGAAAAGGAGACGTTTAGGTCAATTTTATGCATTCTGGCGTTCGTAGATACAAGAAAACTGTTAAAATTCTTCAGAAACGTCACTTTTGAAGTGTTTTCTTGTACTTTTAAGCCAATCAGATACCCTACGGGCACGGAAAGTGCAACGAAACCATCAAATTTTAGCTAGAAACTGTATTTTTGTCGATTTTTATTGAATTTGAACAATTTTTCAACGTTTTTTGATGGTTCTGAGCCACCAAACACACTTAAAGCATGCAGAATCGACTCAGAATAGGAAAAGGAGACGTTTAGGTCAATTTTATGCATTCTGGCGTTCGTAGATGCAAGAAAACTGTTAAAATTCTTCAGAAACGTCACTTTTGAAGTGTTTTCTTGTACTTTTAAGCCAATCAGATACCCAACGGGCTCGGAAAGTGCAACGAAACCATCAAATTTTAGCTAGAAACTGTATTTTTGTCGATTTTTATTGAATTTGAACTATATTTCAACGTTTTTTGATGGTTCTGAGCCACTAAACATACTTAAAGCATGCAGAATCGACTCAGAATAGGAAAAGGAGACGTTTAGGTGAATTTTATGCATTCTGGCGTTCGTAGATACAAGAAAACTGTTAAAATTCTTCAGAAACGTCACTTTTGAAGTGTTTTCTTGTACTTTTAAGCCAATCAGATACCCTACGGGCTCGGAAAGTGCAACGAAACCATCAAATTTTAGCTAGAAACTGTATTTTTGTCGATTTTTATTGAATTTGAACTATATTTCAACGTTTTTTGATGGTTCTGAGCCACCAAACACACTTAAAGCATGCAGAATCGACTCAGAATAGGAAAAGGAGACGTTTAGGTCAATTTTATGCATTCTGGCGTTCGTAGATACAAGAAAACTGTTAAAATTCTTCAGAAACGTCACTTTTGAAGTGTTTTCTTGTACTTTTAAGCCAATCAGATACCCTACGGGCTCGGAAAGTGCAACGAAACCATCAAATTTTAGCTAGAAACTGTATTTTTGTCGATTTTTATTGAATTTGAACTATATTTCAACGTTTTTTGATGGTTCTGAGCCACCAAACACACTTAAAGCATGCAGAATCGACTCAGAATAGGAAAAGGAGACGTTTAGGTCAATTTTATGCATTCTGGCGTTCGTAGATACAAGAAAACTGTTAAAATTCTTCAGAAACGTCACTTTTGAAGTGTTTTCTTGTACTTTTAAGCCAATCAGATACCCTACGGGCTCGGAAAGTGCAACGAAACCATCAAATTTTAGCTAGAAACTGTATTTTTGTCGATTTTTATTGAATTTGAACTATATTTCAACGTTTTTTGATGGTTCTGAGCCACCAAACACACTTAAAGCATGCAGAATCGACTCAGAATAGGAAAAGGAGACGTTTAGGTCAATTTTATGCATTCTGGCGTTCGTAGATACAAGAAAACTGTTAAAATTCTTCAGAAACGTCACTTTTGAAATGTTTTCTTGTACTTTTAAGCCAATCAGATACCCTACGGGCTCGGAAAGTGCAACGAAACCATCAAATTTTAGCTAGAAACTGTATTTTTGTCGATTTTTATTGAATTTGAACTATTTTTCAACGTTTTTTGATGGTTCTGAGCCACCAAACACACTTAAAGCATGCAGAATCGACTCAGAATAGGAAAAGGAGACGTTTAGGTCAATTTTATGCATTCTGGCGTTCGTAGATACAAGAAAACTGTTAAAATTCTTCAGAAACGTCACTTTTGAAGTGTTTTCTTGTACTTTTAAGCCAATCAGATACCCTACGGGCTCGGAAAGTGCAACGAAACCATCAAATTTTAGCTAGAAACTGTATTTTTGTCGATTTTTATTGAATTTGAACTATATTTCAACGTTTTTTGATGGTTCTGAGCCACCAAACACACTTAAAGCATGCAGAATCGACTCAGAATAGGAAAAGGAGAGGTTTAGGTCAATTTTATGCATTCTGGCGTTCGTAGATACAAGAAAACTGTTAAAATTCTTCAGAAACGTCACTTTTGAAGTGTTTTCTTGTACTTTTAAGCCAATCAGATACCCTACGGACTCGGAAAGTGCAACGAAACCATCAAATTTTAGCTAGAAACTGTATTTTTGTCGATTTTTATTGAATTTGAACTATATTTCAACGTTTTTTGATGGTTCTGAGCCACCAAACACACTTAAAGCATGCAGAATCGACTCAGAATAGGAAAAGGAGACGTTTAGGTCAATTTTATGCATTCTGGCGTTCGTAGATACAAGAAAACTGTTAAAATTCTTCAGAAACGTCACTTTTGAAGTGTTTTCTTGTACTTTTAAGCCAATCAGATACCCTACGGGCTCGGAAAGTGCAACGAAACCATCAAATTTTAGCTAGAAACTGTATTTTTGTCGATTTATATTGAATTTGAACTATATTTCAACGTTTTTTGATGGTTCTGAGCCACCAAACACACTTAAAGCATGCAGAATCGACTCAGAATAGGAAAAGGAGACGTTTAGGTCAATTTTATGCATTCTGGCGTTCGTAGATACAAGAAAACTGTTAAAATTCTTCAGAAACGTCACTTTTGAAGTGTTTTCTTGTACTTTTAAGCCAATCAGATACCCTACGGGCTCGGAAAGTGCAACGAAACCATCAAATTTTAGCTAGAAACTGTATTTTTGTCGATTTTTATTGAATTTGAACTATATTTCAACGTTTTTTGATGGTTCTGAGCCACCAAACACACTTAAAGCATGCAGAATCGACTCAGAATAGGAAAAGGAGACGTTTAGGTCAATTTTATGCATTCTGGCGTTCGTTGATACAAGAAAACTGTTAAAATTCTTCAGAAACGTCACTTTTGAAGTGTTTTCTTGTACTTTTAAGCCAATCAGATACCCTACGGGCTCGGAAAGTGCAACGAAACCATCAAATTTTAGCTAGAAACTGTATTTTTGTCGATTTTTATTGAATTTGAACTATTTTTCAACGTTTTTTGATGGTTCTGAGCCACCAAACACACTTAAAGCATGCAGAATCGACTCAGAATAGGAAAAGGAGACGTTTAGGTCAATTTTATGCATTCTGGCGTTCGTAGATACAAGAAAACTGTTAAAATTCTTCAGAAACATCACTTTTGAAGTGTTTTCTTGTACTTTTAAGCCAATCAGATACCCAACGGGCTCGGAAAGTGCAACGAAACCATCAAATTTTAGCTAGAAACTGTATTTTTGTCGATTTTTATTGAATTTGAACTAAATTTCAACGTTTTTTGATGGTTCTGAGCCACCAAACATACTTAAAGCATGCAGAATCGACTCAGAATAGGAAAAGGAGACGTTTAGGTCAATTTTATGCATTCTGGCGTTCGTAGATACAAGAAAACTGTTAAAATTCTTCAGAAACGTCACTTTTGAAGTGTTTTCTTGTACTTTTAAGCCAATCAGATACCCTACGGGCTCGGAAAGTGCAACGAAACCATCAAATTTTAGCTAGAAACTGTATTTTTGTCGATTTTTATGGAATTTGAAATATATTTCAACGTTTTTTGATGGTTCTGAGCCACCAAACACACTTAAAGCATGCAGAATCGACTCAGAATAGGAAAAGGAGACGTTTAGGTCAATTTTATGCATTCTGGCGTTCGTAGATACAAGAAAACTGTTAAAATTCTTCAGAAACGTCACTTTTGAAGTGTTTTCTTGTACTTTTAAGCCAATCAGATACCCTACGGGCTCGGAAAGTGCAACGAAACCATCAAATTTTAGCTAGAAACTGTATTTTTGTCGATTTTTATTGAATTTGAACTATTTTTCAACGTTTTTTGATGGTTCTGAGCCACCAAACACACTTAAAGCATGCAGAATCGACTCAGAATAGGAAAAGGAGACGTTTAGGTCAATTTTATGCATTCTGGCGTTCGTAGATACAAGAAAACTGTTAAAATTCTTCAGAAACGTCACTTTTGAAGTGTTTTCTTGTACTTTTAACCCAATCAGATACCCTACGGGCTCGGAAAGTGCAACGAAACCATCAAATTTTAGCTAGAAACTGTATTTTTGTCGATTTTTATTGAATTTGAACTATATTTCAACGTTTTTTGATGGTTCTGAGCCACCAAACACACTTAAAGCATGCAGAATCGACTCAGAATAGGAAAAGGAGACGTTTAGGTCAATTTTATGCATTCTGGCGTTCGTAGATACAAGAAAACTGTTAAAATTCTTCAGAAACGTCACTTTTGAAGTGTTTTCTTGTACTTTTAAGCCAATCAGATACCCTACGGGCTCGGAAAGTGCAACGAAACCATCAAATTTTAGCTAGAAACTGTATTTTTGTCGATTTTTATTGAATTTGAACTATTTTTCAACGTTTTTTGATGGTTCTGAGCCACCAAACACACTTAAAGCATGCAGAATCGACTCAGAATAGGAAAAGGAGACGTTTAGGTCAATTTTATGCATTCTGGCGTTCGTAGATACAAGAAAACTGTTAAAATTCTTCAGAAACATCACTTTTGAAGTGTTTTCTTGTACTTTTAAACCAATCAGATACCCAACGGGCTCGGAAAGTGCAACGAAACCATCAAATTTTAGCTAGAAACTGTATTTTTGTCGATTTTTATTGAATTTGAACTAAATTTCAACGTTTTTTGATGGTTCTGAGCCACCAAACATACTTAAAGCATGCAGAATCGACTCAGAATAGGAAAAGGAGACGTTTAGGTCAATTTTATGCATTCTGGCGTTCGTAGATACAAGAAAACTGTTAAAATTCTTCAGAAACGTCACTTTTGAAGTGTTTTCTTGTACTTTTAAGCCAATCAGATACCCTACGGGCTCGGAAAGTGCAACGAAACCATCAAATTTTAGCTAGAAACTGTATTTTTGTCGATTTTTATGGAATTTGAAATATATTTCAACGTTTTTTGATGGTTCTGAGCCACCAAACACACTTAAAGCATGCAGAATCGACTCAGAATAGGAAAAGGAGACGTTTAGGTCAATTTTATGCATTCTGGCGTTCGTAGATACAAGAAAACTGTTAAAATTCTTCAGAAACGTCACTTTTGAAGTGTTTTCTTGTACTTTTAAGCCAATCAGATACCCAACGGGCTCGGAAAGTGCAACGAAACCATCAAATTTTAGCTAGAAACTGTATTTTTGTCGATTTTTATTGAATTTGAACTATATTTCAACGTTTTTTGATGGTTCTGAGCCACCAAACACACTTAAAGCATGCAGAATCGACTCAGAATAGGAAAAGGAGACGTTTAGGTCAATTTTATGCATTCTGGCGTTCGTAGATACAAGAAAACTGTTAAAATTCTTCAGAAACGTCACTTTTGAAGTGTTTTCTTGTACTTTTAAGCCAATCAGATACCCTACGGGCTCGGAAAGTGCAACGAAACCATCAAATTTTAGCTAGAAACTGTATTTTTGTCGATTTTTATTGAATTTGAACTATATTTCAACGTTTTTTGATGGTTCTGAGCCACCAAACACACTTAAAGCATGCAGAATCGACTCAGAATAGGAAAAGGAGACGTTTAGGTCAATTTTATGCATTCTGGCGTTCGTAGATACAAGAAAACTGTTAAAATTCTTCAGAAACGTCACTTTTGAAGTGTTTTCTTGTACTTTTAAGCCAATCAGATACCCTTCGGGCTCGGAAAGTGCAACGAAACCATCAAATTTTAGCTAGAAACTGTATTTTTGTCGATTTTTATTGAATTTGAACTATATTTCAACGTTTTTTGATGGTTCTGAGCCACCAAACACACTTAAAGCATGCAGAATCGACTCAGAATAGGAAAAGGAGACGTCTCGGTCAATTTTGTGCATTCTGGCGTTCGTAGATACAAGAAAACTGTTAAAATTCTTCAGAAACGTCACTTTTGAAGTGTTTTCTTGTACTTTTAAGCCAATCAGATACCCTACGGGCTCGGAAAGTGCAACGAAACCATCAAATTTTAGCTAGAAACTGTATTTTTGTCGATTTTTATTGAATTTGAACTATATTTCAACGTTTTTTGATGGTTCTGAGCCACCAAACACACTTAAAGCATGCAGAATCGACTCAGAATAGGAAAAGGAGACGTTTAGGTCAATTTTATGCATTCTGGCGTTCGTAGATACAAGAAAACTGTTAAAATTCTTCAGAAACGTCACTTTTGAAGTGTTTTCTTGTACTTTTAAGCCAATCAGATACCCTACGGGCTCGGAAAGTGCAACGAAACCATCAAATTTTAGCTAGAAACTGTATTTTTGTCGATTTTTATTGAATTTGAACTATATTTCAACGTTTTTTGATGGTTCTGAGCCACCAAAAACACTTAAAGCATGCAGAATCGACTCAGAATAGGAAAAGGAGACGTTTAGGTCAATTTTATGCATTCTGGCGTTCGTAGATACAAGAAAACTGTTAAAATTCTTCAGAAACGTCACTTTTGAAGTGTTTTCTTGTACTTTTAAGCCAATCAGATACCCTACGGGCTCGGAAAGTGCAACGAAACCATCAAATTTTAGCTAGAAACTGTATTTTTGTCGATTTTTATTGAATTTGAACTATATTTCAACGTTTTTTGATGGTTCTGAGCCACCAAACACACTTAAAGCATGCAGAATCGACTCAGAATAGGAAAAGGAGACGTTTAGGTCAATTTTATGCATTCTGGCGTTCGTAGATACAAGAAAACTGTTAAAATTCTTCAGAAACGTCACTTTTGAAGTGTTTTCTTGTACTTTTAAGCCAATCAGACACCCTACGGGCTCGGAAAGTGCAACGAAACCATCAAATTTTAGCTAGAAACTGTATTTTTGTCGATTTTTATTGAATTTGAACTATATTTCAACGTTTTTTGATGGTTCTGAGCCACCAAACACACTTAAAGCATGCAGAATCGACTCAGAATAGGAAAAGGAGACGTTTAGGTCAATTTTATGCATTCTGGCGTTCGTAGATACAAGAAAACTGTTAAAATTCTTCAGAAACGTCACTTTTGAAGTGTTTTCTTGTACTTTTTAGCCAATCAGATACCCTACGGGCTCGGAAAGTGCAACGAAACCATCAAATTTTAGCTAGAAACTGTATTTTTGTCGATTTTTATTGAATTTGAACTATATTTCAACGTTTTTTGATGGTTCTGAGCCACCAAACACACTTAAAGCATGCAGAATCGACTCAGAATAGGAAAAGGAGACGTTTAGGTCAATTTTATGCATTCTGGCGTTCGTAGATACAAGAAAACTGTTAAAATTCTTCAGAAACGTCACTTTTGAAGTGTTTTCTTGTACTTTTAAGCCAATCAGATACCCTACGGGCTCGGAAAGTGCAACGAAACCATCAAATTTTAGCTAGAAACTGTGTTTTTGTCGATTTTTATTGAATTTGAACTATATTTCAACGTTTTTTGATGGTTCTGAGCCACCAAACACACTTAAAGCATGCAGAATCGACTCAGAATAGGAAAAGGAGACGTTTAGGTCAATTTTATGCATTCTGGTGTTCGTAGATACAAGAAAACTGTTAAAATTCTTCAGAAACGTCACTTTTGAAGTGTTTTCTTGTACTTTTAAGCCAATCAGATACCCTACGGGCTCGGAAAGTGCAACGAAACCATCAAATTTTAGCTAGAAACTGTATTTTTGTCGATTTTTATTGAATTTGAACTATATTTCAACGTTTTTTGATGGTTCTGAGCCACCAAAAACACTTAAAGCATGCAGAATCGACTCAGAATAGGAAAAGGAGACGTTTAGGTCAATTTTATGCATTCTGGCGTTCGTAGATACAAGAAAACTGTTAAAATTCTTCAGAAACGTCACTTTTGAAGTGTTTTCTTGTACTTTTAAGCCAATCAGATACCCTACGGGCTCGGAAAGTGCAACGAAACCATCAAATTTTAGCTAGAAACTGTATTTTTGTCGATTTTTATTGAATTTGAACTATATTTCAACGTTTTTTGATGGTTCTGAGCCACCAAACACACTTAAAGCATGCAGAATCGACTCAGAATAGGAACAGGAGACGTTTAGGTCAATTTTATGCATTCTGGCGTTCGTAGATACAAGAAAACTGTTAAAATTCTTCAGAAACGTCACTTTTGAAGTGTTTTCTTGTACTTTTAAGCCAATCAGACACCCTACGGGCTCGGAAAGTGCAACGAAACCATCAAATTTTAGCTAGAAACTGTATTTTTGTTGATTTTTATTGAATTTGAACTATATTTCAACGTTTTTTGATGGTTCTGAGCCACCAAACACACTTAAAGCATGCAGAATCGACTCAGAATAGGAAAAGGAGACGTTTAGGTCAATTTTATGCATTCTGGCGTTCGTAGATACAAGAAAACTGTTAAAATTCTTCAGAAACGTCACTTTTGAAGTGTTTTCTTGTACTTTTAAGCCAATCAGATACCCTACGGGCTCGGAAAGTGCAACGAAACCATCAAATTTTAGCTAGAAACTGTATTTTTGTCGATTTTTATTGAATTTGAACTATATTTCAACGTTTTTTGATGGTTCTGAGCCACCAAACACACTTAAAGCATGCAGAATCGACTCAGAATAGGAAAAGGAGACGTTTAGGTCAATTTTATGCATTCTGGCGTTCGTAGATACAAGAAAACTGTTAAAATTCTACTTTTAAGCCAATCAGATACCCTACGGGCTCGGAAAGTGCAACGAAACCATCAAATTTTAGCTAGAAACTGTATTTTTGTCGATTTTTATTGAATTTGAACTATATTTCAACGTTTTTTGATGGTTCTGAGCCACCAAACACACTTAAAGCATGCAGAATCGACTCAGAATAGGAAAAGGAGACGTTTAGGTCAATTTTATGCATTCTGGCGTTCGTAGATACAAGAAAACTGTTAAAATTCTTCAGAAACGTCACTTTTGAAGTGTTTTCTTGTACTTTTAAGCCAATCAGATACCCTACGGGCTCGGAAAGTGCAACGAAACCATCAAATTTTAGCTAGAAACTGTATTTTTGTCGATTTTTATTGAATTTGAACTATATTTCAACGTTTTTTGATGGTTCTGAGCCACCAAACACACTTAAAGCATGCAGAATCGACTCAGAATAGGAAAAGGAGACGTTTAGGTCAATTTTATGCATTCTGGCGTTCGTAGATACAAGAAAACTGTTAAAATTCTTCAGAAACGTCACTTTTGAAGTGTTTTCTTGTACTTTTAACCCAATCAGATACCCTACGGGCTCGGAAAGTGCAACGAAACCATCAAATTTTAGCTAGAAACTGTATTTTTGTCGATTTTTATTGAATTTGAACTATATTTCAAAGTTTTTTGATGGTTCTGAGCCACCAAACACACTTAAAGCATGCAGAATCGACTCAGAATAGGAAAAGGAGACGTTTAGGTCAATTTTATGCATTCTGGCGTTCGTAGATACAAGAAAACTGTTAAAATTCTTCAGAAACGTCTCTTTTGAAGTGTTTTCTTGTACTTTTAAGCCAATCAGATACCCTACGGACTCGGAAAGTGCAACGAAACCATCAAATTTTAGCTAGAAACTGTATTTTTGTCGATTTTTATTGAATTTGAACTATATTACAACGTTTTTTGATGGTTCTGAGCCACCAAACACACTTAAAGCATGCAGAATCGACTCAGAATAGGAAAAGGAGACGTTTAGGTCAATTTTATGCATTCTGGCGTTCGTAGATACAAGAAAACTGTTAAAATTCTTCAGAAACGTCACTTTTGAAGTGTTTTCTTGTACTTTTAAGCCAATCAGATACCCTACGGGCTCGGAAAGTGCAACGAAACCATCAAATTTTAGCTAGAAACTGTATTTTTGTCGATTTATATTGAATTTGAACTATATTTCAACGTTTTTTGATGGTTCTGAGCCACCAAACACACTTAAAGCATGCAGAATCGACTCAGAATAGGAAAAGGAGACGTTTAGGTCAATTTTATGCATTCTGGCGTTCGTAGATACAAGAAAACTGTTAAAATTCTTCAGAAACGTCACTTTTGAAGTGTTTTCTTGTACTTTTAAGCCAATCAGATACCCTTCGGGCTCGGAAAGTGCAACGAAACCATCAAATTTTAGCTAGAAACTGTATTTTTGTCGATTTTTATTGAATTTGAACTATATTTCAACGTTTTTTGATGGTTCTGAGCCACCAAACACACTTAAAGCATGCAGAATCGACTCAGAATAGGAAAAGGAGACGTCTAGGTCAATTTTATGCATTCTGGCGTTCGTAGATACAAGAAAACTGTTAAAATTCTTCAGAAACGTCACTTTTGAAGTGTTTTCTTGTACTTTTAAGCCAATCAGATACCCTACGGGCTCGGAAAGTGCAACGAAACCATCAAATTTTAGCTAGAAACTGTATTTTTGTCGATTTTTATTGAATTTGAACTATATTTCAACGTTTTTTGATGGTTCTGAGCCACCAAACACACTTAAAGCATGCAGAATCGACTCAGAATAGGAAAAGGAGACGTTTAGGTCAATTTTATGCATTCTGGCGTTCGTAGATACAAGAAAACTGTTAAAATTCTTCAGAAACGTCACTTTTGAAGTGTTTTCTTGTACTTTTAAGCCAATCAGATACCCTACGGGCTCGGAAAGTGCAACGAAACCATCAAATTTTAGCTAGAAACTGTATTTTTGTCGATTTTTATTGAATTTGAACTATATTTCAACGTTTTTTGATGGTTCTGAGCCACCAAAAACACTTAAAGCATGCAGAATCGACTCAGAATAGGAAAAGGAGACGTTTAGGTCAATTTTATGCATTCTGGCGTTCGTAGATACAAGAAAACTGTTAAAATTCTTCAGAAACGTCACTTTTGAAGTGTTTTCTTGTACTTTTAAGCCAATCAGATACCCTACGGGCTCGGAAAGTGCAACGAAACCATAAAATTTTAGCTAGAAACTGTATTTTTGTCGATTTTTATTGAATTTGAACTATATTTCAACGTTTTTTGATGGTTCTGAGCCACCAAACACACTTAAAGCATGCAGAATCGACTCAGAATAGGAAAAGGAGACGTTTAGGTCAATTTTATGCATTCTGGCGTTCGTAGATACAAGAAAACTGTTAAAATTCTTCAGAAACGTCACTTTTGAAGTGTTTTCTTGTACTTTTAAGCCAATCAGACACCCTACGGGCTCGGAAAGTGCAACGAAACCATCAAATTTTAGCTAGAAACTGTATTTTTGTCGATTTTTATTGAATTTGAACTATATTTCAACGTTTTTTGATGGTTCTGAGCCACCAAACACACTTAAAGCCTGCAGAATCGACTCAGAATAGGAAAAGGAGACGTTTAGGTCAATTTTATGCATTCTGGCGTTCGTAGATACAAGAAAACTGTTAAAATTCTTCAGAAACGTCACTTTTGAAGTGTTTTCTTGTACTTTTAAGCCAATCAGATACCCTACGGGCTCGGAAAGTGCAACGAAACCATCAAATTTTAGCTAGAAACTGTATTTTTGTCGATTTTTATTGAATTTGAACTATATTTCAACGTTTTTTGATGGTTCTGAGCCACCAAACACACTTAAAGCATGCAGAATCGACTCAGAATAGGAAAAGGAGACGTTTAGGTCAATTTTATGCATTCTGGCGTTCGTAGATACAAGAAAACTGTTAAAATTCTTCAGAAACGTCACTTTTGAAGTGTTTTCTTGTACTTTTAAGCCAATCAGATACCCTACGGGCTCGGAAAGTGCAACGAAACCATCAAATTTTAGCTAGAAACTGTGTTTTTGTCGATTTTTATTGAACTTGAACTATATTTCAACGTTTTTTGATGGTTCTGAGCCACCAAACACACTTAAAGCATGCAGAATCGACTCAGAATAGGAAAAGGAGACGTTTAGGTCAATTTTATGCATTCTGGCGTTCGTAGATACAAGAAAACTGTTAAAATTCTTCAGAAACGTCACTTTTGAAGTGTTTTCTTGTACTTTTAAGCCAATCAGATACCCAACGGGCTCGGAAAGTGCAACGAAACCATCAAATTTTAGCTAGAAACTGTATTTTTGTCGATTTTTATTGAATTTGAACTATATTTCAACGTTTTTTGATGGTTCTGAGCCACCAAAAACACTTAAAGCATGCAGAATCGACTCAGAATAGGAAAAGGAGACGTTTAGGTCAATTTTATGCATTCTGGCGTTCGTAGATACAAGAAAACTGTTAAAATTCTTCAGAAACGTCACTTTTGAAGTGTTTTCTTGTACTTTTAAGCCAATCAGATACCCTACGGGCTCGGAAAGTGCAACGAAACCATCAAATTTTAGCTAGAAACTGTATTTTTGTCGATTTTTATTGAATTTGAACTATATTTCAACGTTTTTTTGATGGTTCTGAGCCACCAAACACACTTAAAGCATGCAGAATCGACTCAGAATAGGAACAGGAGACGTTTAGGTCAATTTTATGCATTCTGGCGTTCGTAGATACAAGAAAACTGTTAAAATTCTTCAGAAACGTCACTTTTGAAGTGTTTTCTTGTACTTTTAAGCCAATCAGACACCCTACGGGCTCGGAAAGTGCAACGAAACCATCAAATTTTAGCTAGAAACTGTATTTTTGTTGATTTTTATTGAATTTGAACTATATTTCAACGTTTTTTGATGGTTCTGAGCCACCAAACACACTTAAAGCATGCAGAATCGACTCAGAATAGGAAAAGGAGACGTTTAGGTCAATTTTATGCATTCTGGCGTTCGTAGATACAAGAAAACTGTTAAAATTCTTCAGAAACGTCACTTTTGAAGTGTTTTCTTGTACTTTTAAGCCAATCAGATACCCTACGGGCTCGGAAAGTGCAACGAAACCATCAAATTTTAGCTAGAAACTGTATTTTTGTCGATTTTTATTGAATTTGAACTATATTTCAACGTTTTTTGATGGTTCTGAGCCACCAAACACACTTAAAGCATGCAGAATCGACTCAGAATAGGAAAAGGAGACGTTTAGGTCAATTTTATGCATTCTGGCGTTCGTAGATACAAGAAAACTGTTAAAATTCTTCAGAAACGTCACTTTTGAAGTGTTTTCTTGTACTTTTAAGCCAATCAGATACCCTACGGGCTCGGAAAGTGCAACGAAACCATCAAATTTTAGCTAGAAACTGTATTTTTGTCGATTTTTATTGAATTTGAACTATATTTCAAAGTTTTTTGATGGTTCTGAGCCACCAAACACACATAAAGCATGCAGAATCGACTCAGAATAGGAAAAGGAGACGTTTAGGTCAATTTTATGCATTCTGGCGTTCGTAGATACAAGAAAACTGTTAAAATTCTTCAGAAACGTCACTTTTGAAGTGTTTTCTTGTACTTTTAAGCCAATCAGATACCCAACGGGCTCGGAAAGTGCAACGAAACCATCAAATTTTAGCTAGAAACTGTATTTTTGTCGATTTTTATTGAATTTGAACTATATTTCAACGTTTTTTGATGGTTCTGAGCCACCAAACACACTTAAAGCATGCAGAATCGACTCAGAATAGGAAAAGGAGACGTTTAGGTCAATTTTATGCATTCTGGCGTTCGTAGATACAAGAAAACTGTTAAAATTCTTCAGAAACGTCACTTTTGAAGTGTTTTCTTGTACTTTTAAGCCAATCAGATACCCTACGGGCTCGGAAAGTGCAACGAAACCATCAAATTTTAGCTAGAAACTGTATTTTTGTCGATTTTTATTGAATTTGAACTATATTTCAACGTTTTTTGATGGTTCTGAGCCACCAAACACACTTAAAGCATGCAGAATCGACTCAGAATAGGAAAAGGAGACGTTTAGGTCAATTTTATGCATTCTGGCGTTCGTAGATACAAGAAAACTGTTAAAATTCTTCAGAAACGTCACTTTTGAAGTGTTTTCTTGTACTTTTAAGCCAATCAGATACCCTACGGGCTCGGAAAGTGCAACGAAACCATCAAATTTTAGCTAGAAACTGTATTTTTGTCGATTTTTATTGAATTTGAACTATATTTCAACGTTTTTTGATGGTTCTGAGCCACCAAACACACATAAAGCATGCAGAATCGACTCAGAATAGGAAAAGGAGACGTTTAGGTCAATTTTATGCATTCTGGCGTTCGTAGATACAAGAAAACTGTTAAAATTCTTCAGAAACGTCACTTTTGAAGTGTTTTCTTGTACTTTTAAGCCAATCAGATACCCAACGGGCTCGGAAAGTGCAACGAAACCATCAAATTTTAGCTAGAAACTGTATTTTTGTCGATTTTTATTGAATTTGAACTATATTTCAACGTTTTTTGGTGGTTCTGAGCCACCAAACACACTTAAAGCATGCAGAATCGACTCAGAATAGGAAAAGGAGACGTTTAGGTCAATTTTATGCATTCTGGTGTTCGTAGATACAAGAAAACTGTTAAAATTCTTCAGAAACGTCACTTTTGAAGTGTTTTCTTGTACTTTTAAGCCAATCAGATAACCTACGGGCTCGGAAAGTGCAACGAAACCATCAAATTTTAGCTAGAAACTGTATTTTTGTCGATTTTTATTGAATTTGAACTATATTTCAACGTTTTTTGATGGTTCTGAGTCACCAAAAACACTTAAAGCATGCAGAATCGACTCAGAATAGGAAAAGGAGACGTTTAGGTCAATTTTATGCATTCTGGCGTTCGTAGATACAAGAAAACTGTTAAAATTCTTCAGAAACGTCACTTTTGAAGTGTTTTCTTGTACTTTTAAGCCAATCAGATACCCTACGGGCTCGGAAAGTGCAACGAAACCATCAAATTTTAGCTAGAAACTGTATTTTTGTCGATTTTTATTGAATTTGAACTATATTTCAACGTTTTTTGATGGTTCTGAGCCACCAAACACACTTAAAGCATGCAGAATCGACTCAGAATAGGAAAAGGAGACGTTTAGGTCAATTTTATGCATTCTGGCGTTCGTAGATACAAGAAAACTGTTAAAATTCTTCAGAAACGTCACTTTTGAAGTGTTTTCTTGTACTTTTAAGCCAATCAGACACCCTACGGGCTCGGAAAGTGCAACGAAACCATCAAATTTTAGCTAGAAACTGTATTTTTGTCGATTTTTATTGAATTTGAACTATATTTCAACGTTTTTTGATGGTTCTGAGCCACCAAACACACTTAAAGCATGCAGAATCGACTCAGAATAGGAAAAGGAGACGTTTAGGTCAATTTTTTGCATTCTGGCGTTCGTAGATACAAGAAAACTGTTAAAATTCTTCAGAAACGTCACTTTTGAAGTGTTTTCTTGTACTTTTAAGCCAATCAGATACCCTACGGGCTCGGAAAGTGCAACGAAACCATCAAATTTTAGTTAGAAACTGTATTTTTGTCGATTTTTATTGAATTTGAACTATATTTCAACGTTTTTTGATGGTTCTGAGCCACCAAACACACTTAAAGCATGCAGAATCGACTCAGAATAGGAAAAGGAGACGTTTAGGTCAATTTTATGCATTCTGGCGTTCGTAGATACAAGAAAACTGTTAAAATTCTTCAGAAACGTCACTTTTGAAGTGTTTTCTTGTACTTTTAAGCCAATCAGATACCCAACGGGCTCGGAAAGTGCAACGAAACCATCAAATTTTAGCTAGAAACTGTATTTTTGTCGATTTTTATTGAATTTGAACTATATTTCAACGTTTTTTGATGGTTCTGAGCCACCAAACACACTTAAAGCATGCAGAATCGACTCAGAATAGGAAAAGGAGACGTTTAGGTCAATTTTATGCATTCTGGCGTTCGTAGATACAAGAAAACTGTTAAAATTCTTCAGAAACGTCACTTTTGAAGTGTTTTCTTGTACTTTTAAGCCAATCAGATACCCTACGGGCTCGGAAAGTGCAACGAAACCATCAAATTTTAGCTAGAAACTGTATTTTTGTCGATTTTTATTGAATTTGAACTATATTTCAACGTTTTTTGATGGTTCTGAGTCACCAAAAACACTTAAAGCATGCAGAATCGACTCAGAATAGGAAAAGGAGACGTTTAGGTCAATTTTATGCATTCTGGCGTTCGTAGATACAAGAAAACTGTTAAAATTCTTCAGAAACGTCACTTTTGAAGTGTTTTCTTGTACTTTTAAGCCAATCAGATACCCTACGGGCTCGGAAAGTGCAACGAAACCATCAAATTTTAGCTAGAAACTGTATTTTTGTCGATTTTTATTGAATTTGAACTATATTTCAACGTTTTTTGATGGTTCTGAGCCACCAAACACACTTAAAGCATGCAGAATCGACTCAGAATAGGAAAAGGAGACGTTTAGGTCAATTTTATGCATTCTGGCGTTCGTAGATACAAGAAAACTGTTAAAATTCTTCAGAAACGTCACTTTTGAAGTGTTTTCTTGTACTTTTAAGCCAATCAGATACCCTACGGGCTCGGAAAGTGCAACGAAACCATCAAATTTTAGCTAGAAACTGTATTTTTGTCGATTTTTATTGAATTTGAACTATATTTCAACGTTTTTTGATGGTTCTGAGCCACCAAACACACTTAAAGCATGCAGAATCGACTCAGAATAGGAAAAGGAGACGTTTAGGTCAATTTTATGCATTCTGGCGTTCGTAGATACAAGAAAACTGTTAAAATTCTTCAGAAACGTCACTTTTGAAGTGTTTTCTTGTACTTTTAAGCCAATCAGATACCCTACGGGCTCGGAAAGTGCAACGAAACCATCAAATTTTAGCTAGAAACTGTATTTTTGTCGATTTTTATTGAATTTGAACTATATTTCAACGTTTTTTGATGGTTCTGAGCCACCAAACACACTTAAAGCATGCAGAATCGACTCAGAATAGGAAAAGGAGACGTTTAGGTCAATTTTATGCATTCTGGCGTTCGTAGATACAAGAAAACTGTTAAAATTCTTCAGAAACGTCACTTTTGAAGTGTTTTCTTGTACTTTTAAGCCAATCAGATACCCTACGGGCTCGGAAAGTGCAACGAAACCATCAAATCTTAGCTAGAAACTGTATTTTTGTCGATTTTTATTGAATTTGAACTATATTTCAACGTTTTTTGATGGTTCTGAGCCACCAAACACACTTAAAGCATGCAGAATCGACTCAGAATAGGAAAAGGAGACGTTTAGGTCAATTTTATGCATTCTGGCGTTCGTAGATACAAGAAAACTGTTAAAATTCTTCAGAAACGTCACTTTTGAAGTGTTTTCTTGTACTTTTAAGCCAATCAGATACCCTACCGGCTCGGAAAGTGCAACGAAACCATCAAATTTTAGCTAGAAACTGTATTTTTGTCGATTTTTATTGAATTTGAACTATATTTCAACGTTTTTTGATGGTTCTGAGCCACCAAACACACTTAAAGCATGCAGAATCGACTCAGAATAGGAAAAGGAGACGTTTAGGTCAATTTTATGCATTCTGGCGTTCGTAGATACAAGAAAACTGTTAAAATTCTTCAGAAACGTCACTTTTGAAGTGTTTTCTTATACTTTTAAGCCAATCAGATACCCTACGGGCTCGGAAAGTGCAACGAAACCATCAAATTTTAGCTAGAAACTGTATTTTTGTCGATTTTTATTGAATTTGAACTATATTTCAACGTTTTTTGATGGTTCTGAGCCACCAAACACACTTAAAGCATGCAGAATCGACTCAGAATAGGAAAAGGAGACGTTTAGGTCAATTTTATGCATTCTGGCGTTCGTAGATACAAGAAAACTGTTAAAATTCTTCAGAAACGTCACTTTTGAAGTGTTTTCTTGTACTTTTAAGCCAATCAGATACACTACGGGCTCGGAAAGTGCAACGAAACCATCAAATTTTAGCTAGAAACTGTATTTTTGTCGATTTTTATTGAATTTGAACTATATTTCAACGTTTTTTGATGGTTCTGAGCCACCAAACACACTTAAAGCATGCAGAATCGACTCAGAATAGGAAAAGGAGACGTTTAGGTCAATTTTATGCATTCTGGCGTTCGTAGATACAAGAAAACTGTTAAAATTCTTCAGAAACGTCACTTTTGAAGTGTTTTCTTGTACTTTTAAGCCAATCAGATACCCTACCGGCTCGGAAAGTGCAACGAAACCATCAAATTTTAGCTAGAAACTGTATTTTTGTCGATTTTTATTGAATTTGAACTATATTTCAACGTTTTTTGATGGTTCTGAGCCACCAAACACACTTAAAGCATGCAGAATCGACTCAGAATAGGAAAAGGAGACGTTTAGGTCAATTTTATGCATTCTGGCGTTCGTAGATACAAGAAAACTGTTAAAATTCTTCAGAAACGTCACTTTTGAAGTGTTTTCTTATACTTTTAAGCCAATCAGATACCCTACGGGCTCGGAAAGTGCAACGAAACCATCAAATTTTAGCTAGAAACTGTATTTTTGTCGATTTTTATTGAATTTGAACTATATTTCAACGTTTTTTGATGGTTCTGAGCCACCAAACACACTTAAAGCATGCAGAATCGACTCAGAATAGGAAAAGGAGACGTTTAGGTCAATTTTATGCATTCTGGCGTTCGTAGATACAAGAAAACTGTTAAAATTCTTCAGAAACGTCACTTTTGAAGTGTTTTCTTGTACTTTTAAGCCAATCAGATACCCTACGGGCTCGGAAAGTGCAACGAAACCATCAAATTTTAGCTAGAAACTGTATTTTTGTCGATTTTTATTGAATTTGAACTATATTTCAACGTTTTTTGATGGTTCTGAGCCACCAAACACACTTAAAGCATGCAGAATCGACTCAGAATAGGAAAAGGAGACGTTTAGGTCAATTTTATGCATTCTGGCGTTCGTAGATACAAGAAAACTGTTAAAATTCTTCAGAAACGTCACTTTTGAAGTGTTTTCTTGTACTTTTAAGCCAATCAGATACCCTACCGGCTCGGAAAGTGCAACGAAACCATCAAATTTTAGCTAGAAACTGTATTTTTGTCGATTTTTATTGAATTTGAACTATATTTCAACGTTTTTTGATGGTTCTGAGCCACCAAACACACTTAAAGCATGCAGAATCGACTCAGAATAGGAAAAGGAGACGTTTAGGTCAATTTTATGCATTCTGGCGTTCGTAGATACAAGAAAACTGTTAAAATTCTTCAGAAACGTCACTTTTGAAGTGTTTTCTTATACTTTTAAGCCAATCAGATACCCTACGGGCTCGGAAAGTGCAACGAAACCATCAAATTTTAGCTAGAAACTGTATTTTTGTCGATTTTTATTGAATTTGAACTATATTTCAACGTTTTTTGATGGTTCTGAGCCACCAAACACACTTAAAGCATGCAGAATCGACTCAGAATAGGAAAAGGAGATGTTTAGGTCAATTTTATGCATTCTGGCGTTCGTAGATACAAGAAAACTGTTAAAATTCTTCAGAAACGTCACTTTTGAAGTGTTTTCTTGTACTTTTAAGCCAATCAGATACCCTACGGGCTCGGAAAGTGCAACGAAACCATCAAATTTTAGCTAGAAACTGTATTTTTGTCGATTTTTATTGAATTTGAACTATATTTCAACGTTTTTTGATGGTTCTGAGCCACCAAACACACTTAAAGCATGCAGAATCGACTCAGAATAGGAAAAGGAGACGTTTAGGTCAATTTTATGCATTCTGGCGTTCGTAGATACAAGAAAACTGTTAAAATTCTTCAGAAACGTCACTTTTGAAGTGTTTTCTTGTACTTTTAAGCCAATCAGATACCCTACGGGCTCGGAAAGTGCAACGAAACCATCAAATTTTAGCTAGAAACTGTATTTTTGTCGATTTTTATTGAATTTGAACTATATTTCAACGTTTTTTGATGGTTCTGAGCCACCAAACACACTTAAAGCATGCAGAATCGACTCAGAATAGGAAAAGGAGACGTTTAGGCCAATTTTATGCATTCTGGCGTTCGTAGATACAAGAGAACTGTTAAAATTCTTCAGAAACGTCACTTTTGAAGTGTTTTCTTGTACTTTTAAGCCAATCAGATACCCTACGGGCTCGGAAAGTGCAACGAAACCATCAAATTTTAGCTAGAAACTGTATTTTTGTCGATTTTTATTGAATTTGAACTATATTTCAACGTTTTTTGATGGTTCTGAGCCACCAAACACACTTAAGGCATGCAGAATCGACTCAGAATAGGAAAAGGAGACGTTTAGGTCAATTTTATGCATTCTGGCGTTCGTAGATACAAGAAAACTGTTAAAATTCTTCAGAAACGTCACTTTTGAAGTGTTTTCTTGTACTTTTAAGCCAATCAGATACCCTACGGGCTCGCAAAGTGCAACGAAACCATCAAATTTTAGCTAGAAACTGTATTTTTGTCGATTTTTATTGAATTTGAACTATATTTCAACGTTTTTTGATGGTTCTGAGCCACCAAACACACTTAAAGCATGCACAATCGACTCAGAATAGGAAAAGGAGACGTTTAGGTCAATTTTATGCATTCTGGCGTTCGTAGATACAAGAAAACTGTTAAAATTCTTCAGAAACGTCACTTTTGAAGTGTTTTCTTGTACTTTTAAGCCAATCAGATACCCTACGGGCTCGGAAAGTGCAACGAAACCATCAAATTTTAGCTAGAAACTGTATTTTTGTCGATTTTTATTGAATTTGAACTATATTTCAACGTTTTTTGATGGTTCTGAGCCACCAAACACACTTAAAGCATGCAGAATCGACTCAGAATAGGAAAAGGAGATGTTTAGGTCAATTTTATGCATTCTGGCTTTCGTAGATACAAGAAAACTGTTAAAATTCTTCAGAAACGTCACTTTTGAAGTGTTTTCTTGTACTTTTAAGCCAATCAGATACCCTACGGGCTCGGAAAGTGCAACGAAACCATCAAATTTTAGCTAGAAACTGTATTTTTGTCGATTTTTATTGAATTTGAACTATATTTCAACGTTTTTTGATGGTTCTGAGCCACCAAACACACTTAAAGCATGCAGAATCGACTCAGAATAGGAAAAGGAGAAGTTTAGGTCAATTTTATGCATTCTGGCGTTCGTAGATACAAGAAAACTGTTAAAATTCTTCAGAAACGTCACTTTTGAAGTGTTTTCTTGTACTTTTAAGCCAATCAGATACCCTACGGGCTCGGAAAGTGCAACGAAACCATCAAATTTTAGCTAGAAACTGTATTTTTGTCGATTTTTATTGAATTTGAACTATATTTCAACGTTTTTTGATGGTTCTGAGCCACCAAACACACTTAAAGCATGCAGAATCGACTCAGAATAGGAAAAGGAGACGTTTAGGTCAATTTTATGCATTCTGGCGTTCGTAGATACAAGAAAACTGTTAAAATTCTTCAGAAACGTCACTTTTGAAGTGTTTTCTTGTACTTTTAAGCCAATCAGATTCCCTACGGGCTCGGAAAGTGCAACGAAACCATGAAATTTTAGCTAGAAACTGTATTTTTGTCGATTTTTATTGAATTTGAACTATATTTCAACGTTTTTTGATGGTTCTGAGCCACCAAACACACTTAAAGCATGCAGAATCGACTCAGAATAGGAAAAGGAGACGTTTAGGTCAATTTTATACATTCTGGCGTTCGTAGATACAAGAAAACTGTTAAAATTCTTCAGAAACGTCACTTTTGAAGTGTTTTCTTGTACTTTTAAGCCAATCAGATACCCAACGGGCTCGGAAAGTGCAACGAAACCATCAAATTTTAGCTAGAAACTGTATTTTTGTCGATTTTTATTGAATTTGAACTATATTTCAACGTTTTTTGATGGTTCTGAGCCACCAAACACACTTAAAGCATGCAGAATCGACTCAGAATAGGAAAAGGAGACGTTTAGGTCAATTTTATGCATTCTGGCGTTCGTAGATACAAGAAAACTGTTAAAATTCTTCAGAAACGTCACTTTTGAAGTGTTTTCTTGTACTTTTAAGCCAATCAGATACCCTACGAGCTCGGAAAGTGCAACGAAACCATCAAATTTTAGCTAGAAACTGTATTTTTGTCGATTTTTATTGAATTTGAACTATATTTCAACGTTTTTTGATGGTTCTGAGCCACCAAACACACTTAAAGCATGCAGAATCGACTCAGAATAGGAAAAGGAGAAGTTTAGGTCAATTTTATGCATTCTGGCGTTCGTAGATACAAGAAAACTGTTAAAATTCTTCAGAAACGTCACTTTTGAAGTGTTTTCTTGTACTTTTAAGCCAATCAGATACCCTACGGGCTCGGAAAGTGCAACGAAACCATCAAATTTTAGCTAGAAACTGTATTTTTGTCGATTTTTATTGAATTTGAACTATATTTCAACGTTTTTTGATGGTTCTGAGCCACCAAACACACTTAAAGCATGCAGAATCGACTCAGAATAGGAAAAGGAGATGTTTAGGTCAATTTTATGCATTCTGGCGTTCGTAGATACAAGGAAACTGTTAAAATTCTTCAGAAACGTCACTTTTGAAGTGTTTTCTTGTACTTTTAAGCCAATCAGATACCCTATGGGCTCGGAAAGTGCAACGAAACCATCAAATTTTAGCTAGAAACTGTATTTTTGTCGATTTTTATTGAATTTGAACTATATTTCAACGTTTTTTGATTGTTCTGAGCCACCAAACACACTTAAAGCATGCAGAATCGACTCAGAATAGGAAAAGGAGACGTTTAGGTCAATTTTATGCATTCTGGCGTTCGTAGATACAAGAAAACTGTTAAAATTCTTCAGAAACGTCACTTTTGAAGTGTTTTCTTGTACTTTTAAGCCAATCAGATACCCTACGGGCTCGCAAAGTGCAACGAAACCATCAAATTTTAGCTAGAAACTGTATTTTTGTCGATTTTTATTGAATTTGAACTATATTTCAACGTTTTTTGATGGTTCTGAGCCACCAAACACACTTAAAGCATGCAGAATCGACTCAGAATAGGAAAAGGAGACGTTTAGGTCAATATTATGCATTCTGGCGTTCGTAGATACAAGAAAACTGTTAAAATTCTTCAGAAACGTCACTTTTGAAGTGTTTTCTTGTACTTTTAAGCCAATCAGATACCCTACGGGCTCGGAAAGTGCAACGAAACCATCAAATTTTAGCTAGAAACTGTATTTTTGTCGATTTTTATTGAATTTGAACTATATTTCAACGTTTTTTGATGGTTCTGAGCCACCAAACACACTTAAAGCATGCAGAATCGACTCAGAATAGGAAAAGGAGATGTTTAGGTCAATTTTATGCATTCTGGCGTTCGTAGATACAAGAAAACTGTTAAAATTCTTCAGAAACGTCACTTTTGAAGTGTTTTCTTGTACTTTTAAGCCAATCAGATACCCAACGGGCTCGGAAAGTGCAACGAAACCATCAAATTTTAGCTAGAAACTGTATTTTTGTCGATTTTTATTGAATTTGAACTATATTTCAACGTTTTTTGATGGTTCTGAGCCACCAAACACACTTAAAGCATGCAGAATCGACTCAGAATAGGAAAAGGAGAAGTTTAGGTCAATTTTATGCATTCTGGCGTTCGTAGATACAAGAAAACTGTTAAAATTCTTCAGAAACGTCACTTTTGAAGTGTTTTCTTGTACTTTTAAGCCAATCAGATACCCTACGGGCTCGGAAAGTGCAACGAAACCATCAAATTTTAGCTAGAAACTGTATTTTTGTCGATTTTTATTGAATTTGAACTATATTTCAACGTTTTTTGATGGTTCTGAGCCACCAAACACACTTAAAGCATGCAGAATCGACTCAGAATAGGAAAAGGAGACGTTTAGGTCAATTTTATGCATTCTGGCGTTCGTAGATACAAGAAAACTGTTAAAATTCTTCAGAAACGTCACTTTTGAAGTGTTTTCTTGTACTTTTAAGCCAATCAGATTCCCTACGGGCTCGGAAAGTGCAACGAAACCATCAAATTTTAGCTAGAAACTGTATTTTTGTCGATTTTTATTGAATTTGAACTATATTTCAACGTTTTTTGATGGTTCTGAGCCACCAAACACACTTAAAGCATGCAGAATCGACTCAGAATAGGAAAAGGAGACGTTTAGGTCAATTTTATACATTCTGGCGTTCGTAGATACAAGAAAACTGTTAAAATTCTTCAGAAACGTCACTTTTGAAGTGTTTTCTTGTACTTTTAAGCCAATCAGATACCCAACGGGCTCGGAAAGTGCAACGAAACCATCAAATTTTAGCTAGAAACTGTATTTTTGTCGATTTTTATTGAATTTGAACTATATTTCAACGTTTTTTGATGGTTCTGAGCCACCAAACACACTTAAAGCATGCAGAATCGACTCAGAATAGGAAAAGGAGACGTTTAGGTCAATTTTATGCATTCTGGCGTTCGTAGATACAAGAAAACTGTTAAAATTCTTCAGAAACGTCACTTTTGAAGTGTTTTCTTGTACTTTTAAGCCAATCAGATACCCTACGAGCTCGGAAAGTGCAACGAAACCATCAAATTTTAGCTAGAAACTGTATTTTTGTCGATTTTTATTGAATTTGAACTATATTTCAACGTTTTTTGATGGTTCTGAGCCACCAAACACACTTAAAGCATGCAGAATCGACTCAGAATAGGAAAAGGAGAAGTTTAGGTCAATTTTATGCATTCTGGCGTTCGTAGATACAAGAAAACTGTTAAAATTCTTCAGAAACGTCACTTTTGAAGTGTTTTCTTGTACTTTTAAGCCAATCAGATACCCTACGGGCTCGGAAAGTGCAACGAAACCATCAAATTTTAGCTAGAAACTGTATTTTTGTCGATTTTTATTGAATTTGAACTATATTTCAACGTTTTTTGATGGTTCTGAGCCACCAAACAAACTTAAAGCATGCAGAATCGACTCAGAATAGGAAAAGGAGACGTTTAGGTCAATTTTATGCATTCTGGCGTTCGTAGATACAAGAAAACTGTTAAAATTCTTCAGAAACGTCACTTTTGAAGTGTTTTCTTGTACTTTTAAGCCAATCAGATACCCTACGGGCTCGGAAAGTGCAACAAAACCATCAAATTTTAGCTAGAAACTGTATTTTTGTCGATTTTTATTGAATTTGAACTATATTTCAAAGTTTTTTGATGGTTCTGAGCCACCAAACACACTTAAAGCATGCAGAATCGACTCAGAATAGGAAAAGGCGACGTTTAGGTCAATTTTATGCATTCTGGCGTTCGTAGATACAAGAAAACTGTTAAAATTCTTCAGAAACGTCACTTTTGAAGTGTTTTCTTGTACTTTTAAGCCAATCAGATACCCTACGGGCTCGGAAAGTGCAACGAAACCATCAAATTTTAGCTAGAAACTGTATTTTTGTCGATTTTTATTGAATTTGAACTATATTTCAACGTTTTTTGATGGTTCTGAGCCACCAAACACACTTAAAGCATGCAGAATCGACTCAGAATAGGAAAAGGAGACGTTTAGGTCAATTTTTTGCATTCTGGCGTTCGTAGATACAAGAAAACTGTTAAAATTCTTCAGAAACGTCACTTTTGAAGTGTTTTCTTGTACTTTTAAGCCAATCAGATACCCTACGGGCTCGGAAAGTGCAACGAAACCATCAAATTTTAGCTAGAAACTGTATTTTTGTCGATTTTTATTGAATTTGAACTATATTTCAACGTTTTTTGATGGTTCTGAGCCACCAAACACACTTAAAGCATGCCGAATCGACTCAGAATAGGAAAAGGAGACGTTTAGGTCAATTTTATGCATTCTGGCGTTCGTAGATACAAGAAAACTGTTAAAATTCTTCAGAAACGTCACTTTTGAAGTGTTTTCTTGTACTTTTAAGCCAATCAGATACCCTACGTGCTCGGAAAGTGCAACGAAACCATCAAATTTTAGCTAGAAACTGTATTTTTGTCGATTTTTATTGAATTTGAACTATATTTCAACGTTTTTTGATGGTTCTGAGCCACCAAACACACTTAAAGCATGCAGAATGGACTCAGAATAGGAAAAGGAGACGTTTAGGTCAATTTTATGCATTCTGGCGTTCGTAGATACAAGAAAACTGTTAAAATTCTTCAGAAACGTCACTTTTGAATTGTTTTCTTGTACTTTTAAGCCGATCAGATACCCTACGGGCTCGGAAAGTGCAACGAAACCATCAAATTTTAGCTAGAAACTGTATTTTTGTCGATTTTTATTGAATTTGAACTATTTTTCAACGTTTTTTGATGGTTCTGAGCCACCAAACACACTTAAAGCATGCAGAATCGACTCAGAATAGGAAAAGGAGACGTTTAGGTCAATTTTATGCATTCTGGCGTTCGTAGATACAAGAAAACTGTTAAAATTTTCAGAAACGTCACTTTTGAAGTGTTTTCTTGTACTTTTAAGCCAATCACATACCCTACGGGCTCGGAAAGTGCAACGAAACCATCAAATTTTAGCTAGAAACTGTATTTTTGTCGATTTTTATTGAATTTGAACTATATTTCAACGTTTTTTGATGGTTCTGAGCCACCAAACACACTTAAAGCATGCAGAATCGACTCAGAATAGGAAAAGGAGACGTTTAGGTCAATTTTATGCATTCTGGCGTTCGTAGATACAAGAAAACTGTTAAAATTCTTCAGAAACGTCACTTTTGAAGTGTTTTCTTGTACTTTTAAGCCAATCAGATACCCTACGGGCTCGGAAAGTGCAACGAAACCATCAAATTTTAGCTAGAAACTGTATTTTTGTCGATTTTTATTGAATTTGAACTATATTTCAACGTTTTTTGATGGTTCTGAGCCACCAAACACACTTAAAGCATGCAGAATCGACTCAGAATAGGAAAAGGAGACGTTTAGGTCAATTTTATGCATTCTGGCGTTCGTAGATACAAGAAAACTGTTAAAATTCTTCAGAAACGTCACTTTTGAAGTGTTTTCTTATACTTTTAAGCCAATCAGATACCCTACGGGCTCGGAAAGTGCAACGAAACCATCAAATTTTAGCTAGAAACTGTATTTTTGTCGATTTTTATTGAATTTGAACTATATTTCAACGTTTTTTGATGGTTCTGAGCCACCAAACACACTTAAAGCATGCAGAATCGACTCAGAATAGGAAAAGGAGACGTTTAGGTCAATTTTATGCATTCTGGCGTTCGTAGATACAAGAAAACTGTTAAAATTCTTCAGAAACGTCACTTTTGAAGTGTTTTCTTGTACTTTTAAGCCAATCAGATACCCTACGGGCTCGGAAAGTGCAACGAAACCATCAAATTTTAGCTAGAAACTGTATTTTTGTCGATTTTTATTGAATTTGAACTATATTTCAACGTTTTTTGATGGTTCTGAGCCACCAAACACTCTTAAAGCATGCAGAATCGACTCAGCATAGGAAAAGGAGACGTTTAGGTCAATTTTATGCATTCTGGCGTTCGTAGATACAAGAAAACTGTTAAAATTCTTCAGAAACGTCACTTTTGAAGTGTTTTCTTGTACTTTTAAGCCAATCAGATACCCTACGGGCTCGGAAAGTGCAACGAAACCATCAAATTTTAGCTAGAAACTGTATTTTTGTCGATTTTTATTGAATTTGAACTATATTTCAACGTTTTTTGATGGTTCTGAGCCACCAAACACACTTAAAGCATGCAGAATCGACTCAGAATAGGAAAAGGAGACGTTTAGGTCAATTTTATGCATTCTGGCGTTCGTAGATACAAGAAAACTGTTAAAATTCTTCAGAAACGTCACTTTTGAAGTGTTTTCTTGTACTTTTAAGCCAATCAGATACCCTACGGGCTCGGAAAGTGCAACGAAACCATCAAATTTTAGCTAGAAACTGTATTTTTGTCGATTTTTATTGAATTTGAACTATATTTCAACGTTTTTTGATGGTTCTGAGCCACCAAACACACTTAAAGCATGCAGAATCGACTCAGAATAGGAAAAGGAGAAGTTTAGGTCAATTTTATGCATTCTGGCGTTCGTAGATACAAGAAAACTGTTAAAATTCTTCAGAAACGTCACTTTTGAAGTGTTTTCTTGTACTTTTAAGCCAATCAGATACTTAACGGGCTCGGAAAGTGCAACGAAACCATCAAATTTTAGATAGAAACTGTATTTTTGTCGATTTTTATTGAATTTGAACTATATTTCAACGTTTTTTGATGGTTCTGAGCCACCAAACACACTTAAAGCATGCAGAATCGACTCAGAATAGGAAAAGGAGACGTTTAGGTCAATTTTATGCATTCTGGCGTTCGTAGATACAAGAAAACCGTTAAAATTCTTCAGAAACGTCACTTTTGAAGTGTTTTCTTGTACTTTTAAGCCAATCAGATACCCTACGGGCTCGGAAAGTGCAACGAAACCATCAAATTTTAGCTAGAAACTGTATTTTTGTCGATTTTTATTGAATTTGAACTATATTTCAACGTTTTTTGATGGTTCTGAGCCACCAAACACACTTAAAGCATGCAGAATCGACTCAGAATAGGAAAAGGAGAAGTTTAGGTCAATTTTATGCATTCTGGCGTTCGTAGATACAAGAAAACTGTTAAAATTCTTCAGAAACGTCACTTTTGAAGTGTTTTCTTGTACTTTTAAGCCAATCAGATACCCTACGGGCTCGGAAAGTGCAACGAAACCATCAAATTTTAGCTAGAAACTGTATTTTTGTCGATTTTTATTGAATTTGAACTATATTTCAACGTTTTTTGATGGTTCTGAGCCACCAAACACACTTAAAGCATGCAGAATCGACTCAGAATAGGAAAAGGAGACGTTTAGGTCAATTTTATGCATTCTGGCGTTCGTAGATACAAGAAAACTGTTAAAATTCTTCAGAAACGTCACTTTTGAAGTGTTTTCTTGTTCTTTTAAGCCAATCAGATACCCTACGGGCTCGGAAAGTGCAACGAAACCATCAAATTTTAGCTAGAAACTGTATTTTTGTCGATTTTTATTGAATTTGAACTATATTTCAACGTTTTTTGATGGTTCTGAGCCACCAAACACACTTAAAGCATGCAGAATCGACTCAGAATAGGAAAAGGAGACGTTTAGGTCAATTTTATGCATTCTGGCGTTCGTAGATACAAGAAAACTGTTAAAATTCTTCAGAAACGTCACTTTTGAATTGTTTTCTTGTACTTTTAAGCCGATCAGATACCCTACGGGCTCGGAAAGTGCAACGAAACCATCAAATTTTAGCTAGAAACTGTATTTTTGTCGATTTTTATTGAATTTGAACTATTTTTCAACGTTTTTTGATGGTTCTGAGCCACCAAACACACTTAAAGCATGCAGAATCGACTCAGAATAGGAAAAGGAGACGTTTAGGTCAATTTTATGCATTCTGGCGTTCGTAGATACAAGAAAACTGTTAAAATTTTCAGAAACGTCACTTTTGAAGTGTTTTCTTGTACTTTTAAGCCAATCACATACCCTACGGGCTCGGAAAGTGCAACGAAACCATCAAATTTTAGCTAGAAACTGTATTTTTGTCGATTTTTATTGAATTTGAACTATATTTCAACGTTTTTTGATGGTTCTGAGCCACCAAACACACTTAAAGCATGCAGAATCGACTCAGAATAGGAAAAGGAGACGTTTAGGTCAATTTTATGCATTCTGGCGTTCGTAGATACAAGAAAACTGTTAAAATTCTTCAGAAACGTCACTTTTGAAGTGTTTTCTTGTACTTTTAAGCCAATCAGATACCCTACGGGCTCGGAAAGTGCAACGAAACCATCAAATTTTAGCTAGAAACTGTATTTTTGTCGATTTTTATTGAATTTGAACTATATTTCAACGTTTTTTGATGGTTCTGAGCCACCAAACACACTTAAAGCATGCAGAATCGACTCAGAATAGGAAAAGGAGACGTTTAGGTCAATTTTATGCATTCTGGCGTTCGTAGATACAAGAAAACTGTTAAAATTCTTCAGAAACGTCACTTTTGAAGTGTTTTCTTGTACTTTTAAGCCAATCAGATACCCTACGGGCTCGGAAAGTGCAACGAAACCATCAAATTTTAGCTAGAAACTGTATTTTTGTCGATTTTTATTGAATTTGAACTATATTTCAACGTTTTTTGATGGTTCTGAGCCACCAAACACACTTAAAGCATGCAGAATCGACTCAGAATAGGAAAAGGAGACGTTTAGGTCAATTTTATGCATTCTGGCGTTCGTAGATACAAGAAAACTGTTAAAATTCTTCAGAAACGTCACTTTTGAAGTGTTTTCTTGTACTTTTAAGCCAATCAGATACCCTACGGGCTCGGAAAGTGCAACGAAACCATCAAATTTTAGCTAGAAACTGTATTTTTGTCGATTTTTATTGAATTTGAACTATATTTCAACGTTTTTTGATGGTTCTGAGCCACCAAACACTCTTAAAGCATGCAGAATCGACTCAGCATAGGAAAAGGAGACGTTTAGGTCAATTTTATGCATTCTGGCGTTCGTAGATACAAGAAAACTGTTAAAATTCTTCAGAAACGTCACTTTTGAAGTGTTTTCTTGTACTTTTAAGCCAATCAGATACCCTACGGGCTCGGAAAGTGCAACGAAACCATCAAATTTTAGCTAGAAACTGTATTTTTGTCGATTTTTATTGAATTTGAACTATATTTCAACGTTTTTTGATGGTTCTGAGCCACCAAACACACTTAAAGCATGCAGAATCGACTCAGAATAGGAAAAGGAGACGTTTAGGTCAATTTTATGCATTCTGGCGTTCGTAGATACAAGAAAACTGTTAAAATTCTTCAGAAACGTCACTTTTGAAGTGTTTTCTTGTACTTTTAAGCCAATCAGATACCCTACGGGCTCGGAAAGTGCAACGAAACCATCAAATTTTAGCTAGAAACTGTATTTTTGTCGATTTTTATTGAATTTGAACTATATTTCAACGTTTTTTGATGGTTCTGAGCCACCAAACACACTTAAAGCATGCAGAATCGACTCAGAATAGGAAAAGGAGACGTTTAGGTCAATTTTATGCATTCTGGCGTTCGTAGATACAAGAAAACTGTTAAAATTCTTCAGAAACGTCACTTTTGAAGTGTTTTCTTGTACTTTTAAGCCAATCAGATACCCTACGGGCTCGGAAAGTGCAACGAAACCATCAAATTTTAGCTAGAAACTGTATTTTTGTCGATTTTTATTGAATTTGAACTATATTTCAACGTTTTTTGATGGTTCTGAGCCACCAAACACACTTAAAGCATGCAGAATCG